>NC_091995.1:97113549-97393423 GCF_044704955.1 Pristiophorus japonicus
CCGAGACCCGCTCCCCCCCCGCCCCCCCGCCGACCAGACCCGACCCGAGACCCGAGACCCACTCCCCCCCCCGCCCCGAGACCCGCTCCCCCCCCGCCCCGAGACCCGCTCCCCGCCCCGAGACCCGACACCCGCTCCCCCCGACCCGACCCGACCCAAGACCCGACAACCGACACCCGCTCCCCCGAGACCCGACACCCGCTCCCCCCGCCCCGACCCAAGACCCGACAACCGACACCCGCTCCCCCCCCGACCCGAGACCCAACACCCGCCACGCCGCCCCGCCCCGAGACCCGAGACCCGCTCCGCCCCCGCCCCCCCGCCAACCAGACCCGACCCGACACCCGCTCCCCCCCGCCCCGACCCGAGACCCAAGACCCGCTCCCCGCCCCGAGACCCGAGACCCGTTCCCCCCGACCCGAAACCCGACACCCGCCACCCGCTCCGCCCCGACCCCCGCTCCCCCCCACCCCGCCCCGACCCCCGCCCCCCCCCGCCCCGACCCCCTCTCCCCCCCCCGCCCCGACACCCGCTCCGACCCCCGCTCCTGTTCCCCGACCCTACCCGCCCTGCTCTCTCTCCCCCCCCTCTCCCTCTCCCCCCCTCTCCCTCCCCCTCTCCCTCTCCCTCCCCCCTCTCCCTCCCCCCTCTCCCTCCCCCTCCCCCCTCCCCCTCCCCCTCTCTCCCTCCCTCCCCCCCTCTCTCTCCCTCCCTTCCCCCCTCTCTCTCCCTCCCTTCCCCCCTCTCTCTCCTCCCTCCCTCCCTCCCCCCCTCTCTCTCCCTCCCTCCCTCCCCCTCTCTCTCCCTCCCTCCCTCCCTCCTCCCTCTCTCTCCCTCCCTCCCTCCCTCCCCCCCACTCTCTCCCTCCCTCCCTCCCCCCCTCCCTCTTCTCCCTCCCTCCCTCCCCCCGTCTCTCTCCCTCCCTCCCTCCCCTCTCTCTCCCTTCCTCCCCCCTCTCTCTCCCTCCCTCCCCCCCTCTCTCTCCCTCCCTCCCCCCTTTCTCTCTCCCTCCCTCCCCCCCTCTCTCTCTCCCTCCCTCCCCCCTCTCTCTCCCTCCCTTCCCCCTCTCTCTCCCTCCCTCCCCCCTCTCTCTCCCTCCCTCCCTCTCTCTCTCCCTCCCTCCCTCCCCCTCTCTCTCCTCCCCCCTCTCTCTCCCTCCCTCCCTCCCCCTCTCTCTCCCTCCCTCCCTCCCTTCCTCCCTCCCTCCCTCGCGCTCTCTCTCTCTCTCTCTCTCTCTCTCTCCCCCCCTCTCTCTCCCTCCCCCCTTCTCTCTCCCTCCCCCCCTCTCTCTCTCCCTCCCTCCCTCTCTCTCTCTCCCTCCCTCTCTCTCTCTCTCTCTCTCTCTCTCTCCCCCTCCCGCTCAGCGGCACGAACAGCTGCAGAATTCTCCCTGGCTGAAGCACTTTCACACAGGTAGGAAGATGGTTTATTTAATCTTTTCTTGGCTTATAAATGTTTATTCAGGTTGGATTTATTTGTATAATATTTGTAGAAGTATAAATAAGGATTTATTGTCGAATTTAATGAGTTCCCTTTCCCCCCCACCTCGTTCTGGACGCCTAATTTGTAACTTGCGCCTGATTTTTTAATGTGTAGAACAGGTTTTTTCAGTTCGACAAAAATCTTCACTGGCTCCATTCTACTTTAGTTTGGAGTACATTTTCACTGTGGAAACTTTCAAATCAGGCGTCAGTGGCCGGACACGCCTCCTTTTGAAGAAAAAATTCTGTTCTAAACTAGAACTGTTCTACCTGACTAGAACTGCAGAAAAAAAAATGTGGAGAATTGCGATTTCTAAAATAGTCCGTTCTCCACCAGTTGCTCCTAAAAATCAGGCGCGAATCATGTGGAAACTTGGGCCCATTGAGTTACACAGAATGCTCAGTGTAGAAACAGGCCATTTCCCTCAACTGTCCATGCCAGTGTTTATGCTCCACACGTGTCTCCTTCCACCCTACTTCACCTCACCCTGTAAACATATTCTTCTATTCCTCTCGCCTTCATTTGTAAATCTACCTGTCCTTTAAATGCATCTATGCTAATCGCTTCAACTATTTGTGGTAGCGAGTTCCATTCTCGCCACTCTCTGGGTAAAGATATTTCTTCTGAATTCCCTATTGGATTTATTGGTGACTATCAATGTTCCCGCTAAGTTGCGCGGCCAACTGCAAGATCCTGTGCAGGCTTTTCCATTGTGGATAGGAACAGGAGGAGGCCATTCAGCCCCTCGGGCCTGTTCCGCCATTCAATTAGATCATAGCTGATCTGCGATCTAACTCCATATATCCAATCTATCCCGCCTTTGGCCCATATTCCTTAATACCTCTGGTTAACAAAAAGCTATCAATCTCAGATTTAAAATGAACAACTGATCTAGCATCAATTGCCATTTGCAGAAACTTCTACCACCTTTTGTGTGTAGAAATGTTTTCTAATTTCACTCCTGAAAGGTCTGGCTTTAATTTTTATACTATGCTCCCTACCGTGCATGTGCAAAAAGTTGAATAGGTCGCACATTGGCGAAGGCAAGTCGCTCAGGAGGCAGTGCAGCTTGCGGGGGACGTTGATATTTGCGGGGGACTGTTTTATATTTATGGCCCCAAGTTCTGGTCTCTCCCACAAGTGGAAGCATTTTCTCTTTGTCTACCCTATCAAACTGTCTCATAATCCTAAAGACCTCGATCAGGTCAACCCTCAGACTTCTCTTCCTGAAAAAAGAGCCCCAATCTGTTCAATCTTTCCTGATAGGTATGACCTCAGTTCTGGTATCATCTTTCTAACTTGGTTATTAAGTTCAGAGAATTTGTCAATGAAACACGGCAGCTTGGAAACCAGTCTATAAAGTAATGAACAGATTTTATCTGTGACAAGTATCGTCAATAAATTGGCTTTGCATCAGAAATGCAATCCAAATTGGACCTCATGTCTTACCTACATAAAACTGACAAAATGTGAAAACCAATCAGATGTCCCGATGCAGCTCACCGGTTGGGTCCTAGAAAATTTCCTTGCCCAACACTCAATAGTTTTCTCCATCACATCCTTCAGCTTTCAATTACAAGGGAACACTGCAACACCTTGCTTTCTCATTCCAAACATACTCACCGCTTCCTTTGCTCTCTTTACCCCACACTCTAACACTATTCTCTTCTCACATCCTGGCACTAGCACAATCATCAGCTCCTTACAGCACTCCTTCCTCACCAGATTACAAAAACTTGGCTTCACATTCATCACCTCCCCATTTTCATTGTATCTTGCTTCTTCTTCAACTCTCACCACTTGCACTATACGCATGAGCTCCGAGTTCCGCTTACCATTTCAATAGCCACCCCTCCTTTCTGCAGGACAAGGCAGCGTCTAATGCAAGGGAGAGGACCAAGACAGGAGCAGTATGCCCAACATTGTAGCCCTCATCCAGCATAGTAAGGTGCCCTTGAGATCAGTGGCCCAGGCAGAGCCATGAGCATTGAGAAAGGCAAGTCTGGGGGCTTATCTGTACAGGGTGTCTGCATAATACTTGTAACCTTTCATTCACCTCAGCATACGTGCAGTAAGCTTCACAATTTCAAGCTCCATTCTCAAGACTGTCACCTAATATCCAGCCTCTAGTCATTCTAACTCTTGTCCCTTTTCTCTTTCTTCTAGATCCTTCAAGACAGCATGAAGCTCCGACAAAAGACACCACAGAGGACAATCCTCTTGAGGATGCAGCATCATGTGCTTCATCCCTCATGGCACCAACTCAGACGCTTCATGTGATTTAAATAGTGAGGCACAAGGGTCTGCATGTGGTGAAACACCCAGCACTAGTGAACAGCAGTAGATCCTAGTGGCAGAGACAGCCCAGGAGAGAGCTTGCCAGAGGGTGAGGCCCTCTCCCAGCTTTTCTGAGGAGGGCAGATAAAATGCAAGAGATTTAGGACAGAGCAAGGAGACAAAAACATCTGCTCCATAATAAAGGAAAATTAAAGCCTCTGCGGATCGACCTAATTCTACATTCAGAAGCTATCTGAATGGTTTGATGGTTCTTTAATCCAGGATGAAGGGAATGGAGAAGGATGTAACAAGAACTGTTAAGCAGAGGAGCACTGTGTAAGTTCTGTAGGCAGGGGAATGAGCAGGTCACTGGAATTGCTGAGTAATTAACTGAACCCTCACATCTCTTGCTGTAAGACGTTGAGGTGGCTCTCCGTCAGCTGCTTCCTCATTGTCTTCCTCGTCTGATGAGGACACTAGCTCTTCTGCAGACCTCTCTGTATGGCGAAGATGGTGATGAGCCGCCTTCTTGAACCGCTGCAGTCCATGTGGTGAAGGTACTCCCACAGTGCTGTTAGGGAGTTCCAGGATTTTGATCCAACGACGATGAAGGAATGGCCGATATATTTCCAAGTCAGGATGGTGTGTAACTTGGAGGGGAACATGGAGGTGGTGGTGTTCCCATGCACCTGCCGCCCTTGTCCTTCTAGGTGGTAGAGGTCACGGGTTTGGGAGGTGCTGCTGAAGAAGCTTTGGCGAGTTGCTGCAGTGCATCTTGTAGATGGTACACACTGCAGCCACGGTGCGTCGGTGATGAATGTTTAAGGTGGTGGATGGGGTGCCAATCAAGCTGGCTGCTTTGTCCTGAATGGTGTTGAACCTCTGGAGTGTTGTTGGAGCTGCACTCATCCAGGCAAGTGGAGCGTATTCCATCACACTCCTGACTTGTGCCTTGTAGATGGTGGAAAGGCTTTGGGAAGTCAGGAGGTGAGACACTTACCGAAGAATACCCAGCCTCTGACCTGCTCTGTTGCCACAGTATTTAGATTGCTGCAGGATGTCTGCAAACTGCCAGGAGAATCCCTCCATGGCCTCGCTCCTCCCTATTTCTGTAATCGCCTCCAGCTCCACAACCCCCCAAGATATCTGCGCTCCTCTAATTCTGCCCTCTTGAACATCCCTGGTTATAATCGTTCAATCATTGTGACCTTCTGGTGTTTGGCCACAAGCTCTGGGATTCCCGGCCTAAACCTCTCTGCCTCTTTCCTCCTTTAAGACGCTCCTATCTCTTTGACCAAGCTTTTGGTCACCTGCCCTAATTCCTCCCTATGTGGCTCGGTGTTAATTTTTTTTTTTTGTACTTCTGTGAAGTTCCTTCGCAGATTTTACTACGTTAAAGGTGCTATTAAATACAAGTTGTTGTTGTTGAGAAGCACAGTCTCCTGAGCCACTCCTCTTCAGATAGATCCAAGAAAGTGACTCTTGTCCTCTACACCGTGTGCTGGGTATGGCCTCCTATGAGTAGACCCCTCACCTGTCCAGCTGCCGCGATTCCTCCAATTGTTCCTCCATCAAGATGAAACGAGCAATATTAACACCTATTATAAGCAGATAAAGTTTCCTCAGAGTGATAAGACATAAAAAGAAGCAATCTAGAAGCCGGAAACTCTCCTGAAACTTGAAATAGCACTAAAAGTGCAGTGATCCAATTAGTTGCAACTGAGTGCCCCTTTAATTGCTGCTCCAGTGGCTCTGAGACACCACTGCTGCCAGGGTTTACTGGTGCGATTTATAGTTAAAATTGCATTGGTTCCTAATTGCGCCATAGCACCTTGATTTAAATATATTCATAAGGCCGCTGTCTGCCAGTGGTGGACACCTTGGCCATGCAAATAGATGTTAACAAATATGATGTGATTGGGATTACAGAGACGTGGCTCCAGGATGATCAGGGCTGGGAACTCAACATCCAGATGTATTCAACATTCAAGAAGGATAGAATAAAAGGAAAATGAGGTGGGGTAGCATTGCTGGTTAAAGAGGAGATTAATGCAATAGTTAGGAAGGACATTAGCTTGGATGATGTGGAATCTATATGGGTAGAGTTGCAGAACACCAAAGGGCAAAAAACCTTAGTGGGAGTTGTGTACAGACCTCCAAACAGTAGTAGTGATGTTGGGGAGGGCATCAAACAGGAAATTAGGGGTGTATGCAAGAAAGGTGCAGCAGTTATAATGGGTGACTTTAATATGCACATAGATTGGGCTAGCCAAACTGGAAGCAATACGGTAGAGGAGGATTTCCTGGAGTGCATAAGGGATGGTTTTCTAGACCAATATGTCGAGGAACCAACTAGGGGGGAGGCCATCTTAGACTGGGTGTTGTGTAATGAGAGAGGATTAATTAGCAATCTCGTTGTGCGAGGCCCCTTGGCGAAGAGTGACCATAATATGGTGGAATTCTGCATTAGGATGGAGAATGAAACAGTTAATTCAGAGACCATGGTCCAGAACTTAAAGAAGGGTAACTTTGAAGGTATGTGGCGTGAATTGGCTAGGATAGATTGGCGAATGATACTTGAGGGGTTGACTGTGGATGGGCAATGGCAGACATTTAGAGACCGCATGGATGAACTACAACAATTGTACATTCCTATCTGGCGTAAAAATAAAAAAGGGAAGGTGGCTCAACCGTGGCTATCAAGGGAAATCAGGGATAGTATTAAAGCCAAGGAAGTGGCATACAAATTGGCCAGAAATAGCAGCGAACCCGGGGACTGGGAGAAATTTAGAACTCAGCAGAGGAGGACAAAGGGTTTGATTAGGGCAGGGAAAATGGAGTACGAGAAGAAGCTTGCAGGGAACATTAAGACAGACTGCAAAAGTTTCTATAGATATGTAATGAGAAAAAGGTTAGTATAGACAAACGTAGGTCCTCTGCAGTCAGAATCGGGGAAGTCATAACGGGGAACAAAGAAATGGCAGACCAATTGAACAAGTACTTTGGTTCGGTATTCACTAAGGAGGACACAAACAACCTTCCGGATATAAAAGGGGTCAGAGGGTCTAGTAAGAAGGAGGAACTGAGGGAAATCCTTATTAGTCGGGAAATTGTGTTGGGGAAATTGATGGGATTGAAGGCCGATAAATCCCCAGGGCCTGATGGACTGCATCCCAGAGTACTTAAGGAGGTGGCCTTGGAAATAGCGGATGCATTGACAGTCATTTTCCAACATTCCATTGACTCTGGATCAGTTCCTATCGAGTGGAGGGTAGCCAATGTAACCCCACTTTTTAAAAAAGGAGGGAGAGAGAAAACAGGGAATTATAGACCGGTCAGCCTGACCTCAGTAGTGGGTAAAATGATGGAATCAATTATTAAGGATGTCATAGCAGCGCATTTGGAAAGAGTTGACATGATGGGTCCAAGTCAGCATGGATTTGTGAAAGGGAAATCATGCTTGACAAATCTTCTGGAATCTTTTGAGGATGTTTCCAGTAGAGTGGACAAGGGAGAACCAGTTGATGTGGTGTATTTGGACTTTCAGAAAGCTTTCAACAAGGTCCCACACAAGAGATTAATGTGCAAAGTTAAAGCACATGGGATTGGGGGTAGTGTGCTGATGTGGATTGAGAATTGGTTGGCAGACAGGAAGCAAAGAGTAGAAGTAAATGGGTACTTTTCAGAATGGCAGGCAGTGACTAGTGGGGTACCGCAAGGTTCTGTGCTGGGGCCCCAGCTGTTTACATTGTACATTAATGATTTAGACGAGGGGATTAAATGTAGCATCTCCAAATTTGCGGATGACACTAAGTTGGGTGGCAGTGTGAGCTGCGAGGAGGATGCTATGAGGCTGCAGAGTGACTTGGATAGGTTAGTTGAGTGGGCAAATGCATGGCAGATGAAGTATAATGTGGATGAATGTGAGGTTATCCACTTTGGTGGTAAAAACAGAGAGACAGACTATTATCTGAATGGTAACAGATTAGGAAAAGGGGAGATGCAACGAGACCTGGGTGTCATGGTACATCAGTCATTGAACATGCAGGTACAGCAGGCGGTTAAGAAAGCAAATGGCATGTTGGCCTTCATCGCGAGGGGATTTGAGTACAGGGGCAGGGAGTTATTACTACAGTTGTGCAGGGCCTTGGTGAGGCCACACCTGGAGTATTGTGTACAGTTTTGGTCTCCTAACTTGAGGAAGGACATTCTTGCTATTGAGGGAGTGCAGCGAAGGTTCACCAGACTGATTCCCGAGATGGCGGGACTGACATATCAAGAAAGACTGGATCAACTGGGCTTGTATTCACTGGAGTTCAGAAGAATGAGAGGGGATCTCATAGAAACGTTTAAAATTCTGATGGGTTTAGACAGGTTAGATGCAGGAAGAATGTTCCCAATGTTGGGGAAGTCCAAAACCAGGGGTCACAGTCTAAGGATAAGGGGTAAGCCATTTAGGACCGAGATGAGGAGAAACCTCTTCAGCAAGAGAGTGGTGAACCTGTGGAATTCTCTACCACAGAAAGTTGTTGAGGCCAATTCACTAAATATATTCAAAAAGGAGTTAGATGAAGTCCTTACTACTGGGGGGATCAAGGGGTATGGCGAGAAAGCAGGAATGGGGTACTGAAGTTGCATGTTCAGCCATGAACTCATTGAATGGTGGTGCAGGCTCAAAGGGCCGAATGGCCTACTGCTGCACCTATTTTCTATGTTTTCTATGTCTAAGAGTAACCATTTGGGTGAGGTACAGAGTTGCTGACACCCGTGGAACTCCAGGAAAAGACATGGAAGAGGGACTGCATCCTGCTGTCCTCTAAGCATCTAAAACACTAAAATTCACATATCTTTCTTTCCAGACTTGAACTAATTTCAGTATGTGAACGCTCTGAGCAGTCAGCCATTGGTATTGATTACACTGGAGAAAACAGAATACCACTCCTTAAGTCGATTGTTGGCAGAGATGAAAACCTGTATTATTATCCAGGTATACTACCAAGGTCTGAAGAACATGGGCGTAGTTGGTAATTTACCACTGATGGCCTTTCTGTATGATGAGAATGAGTGAAGATATTCATGCTCCTGTAGATGAAGGAAAAGCTTTTCGCCTAAGTCTGACCAATGTGGAAGAGAAAACTGGCCTTAGCCAGTCACAGTACAAAGAATTGAAACATCTGGCGGATGATATTGGTCTTCACTTCAGACCAGAATATTTCTAAATTATTTGTGTTTTAAGAAAAGCTTACAAAAGGTGTTTTACAGATTTAATCCTAATTTCTCATCTCATTTTCGATTCATCTGAATTCTGTTGAATAAGAATTTTGCATGTATACAAGTGATTGTACTTAGGAACGTGTCATACAGCTCAGCTAGCTAGCTCTGTCATTTTTGTCAACCATTTCAGATCTATCTTTTTAATCCCATTCCCTTGGCTTTTGTCCACATCATATATCTTTACCTTCCAAATAAATATTTATGACCCTTTTAAACACCAACACTGATTTTGCATCTAGACTGTGCATTCCATATTCTCAGAACCCTTTGTGTGAAAAAGATTTTCTTGGGTATTATTTTAATTGTATTTGCTCAAATTATAATATTATGTCCTCTTGTTATCTATCTACCTTGCCAATTCCCTTTATTATTTTATGCACTTCTATCAGACTACTCCTCAATGTTCTCATCTCTAGGAAAGATAACACTATAGCTCAGCCCTTCACGTCAAGTAATATTCTGATGCACCATCTTTACTTTCTCCAAAACCATTACATCCTTCCTACGGTGAAGTGCCCAAAACTGAAAACAATATTGTAAATGGGGTCTGACCAGTATATTACTGTAGTACTTGCTTTTATATTCTAAATCTCTGGTTCCAAAGCCCTACATCCCATTAGCCTTTTGGGGGTTTTTTTTGCATTTGCAAACACGTTTTTAATGAGATAAGTAGCTGAACCCCTAAATCCTTTCCTTTATCTACATCCCCTGGTGATCTTCAGTTAGATATAATCCTATTTGCCATCTACATATTTAGCTTTGATTACATTATATATTTTACACTTGAAATATTTAACTGAATGCCTTTCCAGTAGAGATATATCACCTGCTTTAAGGAAAACATAGACCTTCTGACAAGTTTGCGGCAAGAAGGCAAATGCAGGGATTACTTTCAATGTAAAGTATTCCTCCATTTAATTAAGTTAAAATAAGTCTTATTAATAAGTTAATTTACTCACCTCCTTGAGAGGACCAGTTTGACGTTATAATGGAGTTGGTTATTTGTTATTAATCATCTCCTTATGAAAGAAAGAATTTGCATTTATACAGCACTTTTCACAACCATAGAATGGCCCAAAGTGCTTCACAGGCAATGACATACTTTTCTGAAGTGTAATCACTGTTGTAATGTAGGGAAGCGCAGCAACCAAATTGCTCATAGCAAGCTCCCATAAACAGCAATGAGATAATGACGAGATAAAGGTTGATGGACAAATGTTGAACAAGATACTGGGAGAACGCCCCTGTTATTCTTCGGATGGTACAAAGGCCACTTCAGATTGCCATGCTTTCTGGGATGCTGTATTCTGACTATGAGGCATCAAAGCCTGAAATATTCAGGACACGTTGAGTTCAGTAAAGACAACTGGAACTGAATGACATCAATCAGTCCACATTAATTATAGAATCTTGCAGCATAGAAGGAGACCATTTGGCCCATCATGCCTGTTGTAAGGAAATATAGGTTTAGTAGGGTATGTAGAGGGATTAAGGGTTGCAAGTGACTCATGCTTTGACTGGAACTGTTGTCCCCTTTGATGAATTGCTTTTGACCAAATGCTGCAGGCAGAACTTAGCTCCTGGCTATATAGTGGTATAAAGGTCTTAAAACCCTGCATATGGATGTCCAGGGAACAAAGGGGACAGCTGATGATTGGTGGAAATTTGCTGCAGAAAGGCGGCGAGAGTGAGGGGGGGAAAAGTACGTAAGGGAATGAATGAATAGAGGGTCTTGTAGAAGACTGGAAAGATAGCACCAGGGAAGGTGAACACAAACGAAGCAATGGGAACGTAGAACGACATCACTACTTTTAATCAAAGAACAGGGTAGTATAACTCTCAATTGTCCTTTGTAAACTACTGTTTAAATACTGTAATAATAAAGTCATAATTATTACCAATATGGTGCCAGCATTGAACAATTGAACAGAGTCAAAATTGAATACAATGTGCCAGCTCTTAGAAAGAACTATCCAGTCAGTCCCACTCCCCCGCTCTTCCACCACAGCCCTGCAGATGTTTTCCCCTTCAAGTATAGATCCAATTCCCTTTTGAAAGTTACTATTGAATCTGTTTCCACCACCCTTTCAGACAGCGCGTTCCAGATCATCATAACTCACTGCCTAAAAAAAATTCTCCTCATTGTGTGGAAGTTACATGTTATCATCATTATCATTACTTCTGGTAATGAGATGCCTTGCCGAACAACCCATTATTTGGTAAAATATATGTGCGATAATCATTAAGTGAGGCATGAACATTTGTCATCTCGTTAAAGTCTTAATAGTCCATAGTAATTACTAGTATTCAATGTCATAGGTGGTAACTCTGATGCCATAATTGGCTACTCATGTCAAATTACACTTATGCTAGAATGCTGACTTTTGATTCTATCATATGACAGAAGTTTGGCAACTGGTGGTATGGTTTGAAGTGGTACAGTACTGCACCATAACAAGAGTTTGTTTACCCGTGCATTTCAATTTAACTAGAATTCTGGAATGTATAGCTGTATGGCAGCTCCCAGAGAGAGCTAGGGGTACACTCTGTGCAAACTGCAATCCAATGATCTAGAATATATTAGCAGAAACTAATGGTGATTTCATGCTGCACAGCAGACAATGGTATAATACTGTAAGTATATATTTAAATTGCTTTTTGCTGCTGCATTAAACAGAATGTTAAGTGCATTTTAAAAATAAAGTTTATCTGACTGCTACTAAACTCAATCTGATCTGAAAATGAAACGCGACCATTGTTAAATCCGTCCACTGGATTGACCTTGAACTGTTCCAGCCACTCACTCAGTGTTACAGATACAGTATCAGGTTTAGGGAAGGCAAAGCGAGCTTTCAAGTCTCAGTAAAAAGCTGAGTAGTGAAATAAGATACAAGTATTGATTAAATTCCTGTAGAATATGATTGGTTTTTAATAAAATGGGAGGTAGTAAATGTCCATGGGGGTTCTCTGACGCAACCTCCATGATTTCAATGAAAGAGCTGTGCAAGCCCTGGATGGTTTCCCGGGTTTACACACCCCTTCGGCTGCAGTTACGGCAGATGAGCGGAGAACTCCTGTGGAAATTCATCTCCTAAGTTACCAGTCCATAGTTTAGGAGTTAGGTTATTTAAAATGAAGCTTCCATCTGGTAGTATGGTAGTGTTTGGGAAAGCATTTTGTCGATTGCACAATTGGAAGTTGGTTTGGGAAAGAACCCTTGGTTAGTGTTATTGCAATGTGTTTAGCTTCTAATAGTGTTAACAATTTAAAAAATGAAGGGGAAGACCCTTTGAAAAGGATAGATTTTTGGGGCGGGGGAAGTGATTAATAGTATTAGTTGTTAGGACTAGACAGATGAACTCCATAGTCTTTACCAGTCCCGGTTACAATCTTCCATTGAGAAACATAGAAACATAGAAAATCGGTGCAGGAGTAGGCCATTCAGCCCTTCGAGCCTGCACCACCATTCAATAAGATCATGGCTGATCATTCACCTCAGTACCCCTTTCCTGCTTTCTCTCCATACCCCTTGATCCCTTTAGCTGTAAGGGCCATATCTAACTCCCTCTTGAATATATCCAATGAACTGGCATCAACAACTCTCTGCGCTAGAGAATTCCACAGGTTAACAACTCTCTGAGTGAAGAAGTTTCTCCTCATCTCAGTCCTAAATGGCCTACCCCTTATCCTAAGACTGTGTCCCCTGGTTCTGGACTTCCTCAACATCGGGAACATTCTACCCGCAACTAACCTGTCCCATCCCGTCAGAATCTTACATGTTTCTATGAGATCCCCTCTCATCCTTCTAAACTCCAATGTATAAAGGCCCAGTTGATCCAGTCTCTCCTCATCCCGCGAATCAGTCTGGTGAACCTTCGCTGCACTCCCTCAATAGCAAAAACGTCCTTCCTCAGATTAGGAGACCAAAACTGAACACAATATTCCAGGTGAGGCCTTACCAAGGCCCTGTACAACTGCAGTAAGACCTCCCTGCTCCTATACTCAAATCCCCTAGCTATGAAGGCCAACATACCATTTGCCTTCTTCACCGCCTGCTGTACCTGTATGCCAACTTTCAATGACTAATGAACCATGATACCCAGGTCTCATTGCATCTCCCCTTTTCCTAATCTGCCGCCGTTCAGATAATATTCTGTCTTTGCGTTTTTGCCCCCAAAGTGGATAACCTCACATTTATCCACATTATACTGCATCTGCAATGCATTTGCCCACTCACCTAACCTGTCCAAGTCACCCTGCAGCCTCTTAGCTTCCTCCTCACAGCTCACACTGCCACCCAGTTTAGTGTCATCTGCAAACTTGGAGATAATACACTCAATTCCTTCATCTAAATCATTGATGTGTATTGTAAAGAGCTGGGGTCCCAGCACTGAGCCCTACGGCACTCCACTAGTCACTGCCTGCCATTCTGAAAAGGACCCGTTTATCCTGACTCTCTGCTTCCTGCCTGCCAACCAGTTCTCTATCCACGTCAGTATATTACCCCCAATACCATGTGCTTTGATTTTGCACACCAGTCTCTTGTGTGGGACCTTATCAAAAGCCTTTTGAAAGTCCAAATACATCACATCCACTGGTTCTCCCTTGTCCACTCTACTAGTTACATCCTCAAAAAATTCTAGAAGATTTGTCAAGCATGATTTCCCCTTCATAAATCTATACTGACTTGGACCGATCCTGTCACTGCTTTCCAAATGCACTGCTATTTCATCCTTAGTCAGTCGAGGAGGTGGGAGTTTGGAGCAGCGCGAGTCCGGGGTCGGCGAGAGGCCTATAAAGGCCAGCGGGAGTCGAGCAGTTCGAGCAGTCGGTCGAGGAGGCGGGAGCTCGGAGCAGCGCGAGGTCTATAAAGGCCATCGGGAGTCGAGCAGTTCGAGCAGTCAGTCGAGGAGGCGGGAGCTCGGAGCAGCGCGAGTCTGGGGTCGGCGAGAGGCCTATAAAGGCGGAGCTTGTGCAGCTACAGGGAGAAGGCAAAAAAGAAGTAGAAAGAAACAGAAAGGTGACGTCACAGCCAAGGGGATAAGTGATTGGCTGGTGATTGGTGAGTAGTTTTTCTTTTTTCTCTTCTATAACAGTCAGTAACCTTTAACACTGTTGTTGCCAATTTAAGTGTATCTAAGGGTTAAGTCATGGCAGGGGAGCTCGGTCACGTGATATGCTCCTCCTGTACCGTGTGGGAACTCAGGGACGCTTCCGGTGTCCCTGACGATTACGTGTGCGGGAAGTGTATCCGCCTCCAGCTCCTGACGGACCACGTTGCGGAATTGGAGCTGAGGGTGGATTCACTCTGGAGCATCCACGATGCTGAGAACGACGTGAGTAGCACGTGTAGCGAGTTGGTCTTACCGCAGGAGAAGGGTCCACAGCCAGCTAGGGAATGGAAGACCAGCAGGAAGAGTAGTGCAAGGAAGGTAGTGCAGGGGTCCCCTCTGGTCATCCCCCTGCAAAACAGATACACTGCTTTGAGTGCTGTTGGGGGGGATGACTCATCAGGGGAGGGCAGCAGCAGCCAAGTTCATGGCACCGTGGCTGGCTATGTTGCACAGGAGGGCAGGAAAAAGAGTGGGAGAGCGATAGTGATAGGGGATTCAATTGTGAGGGGAATAGATAGGCGTTTCTGCGGCCGCAACCAAGACTCCAGGATGGTATGTTGCCTCCCTGGTGCAAGGGTCAAGGATGTCTCGGAGCGGGTGCAGGACATTCTAAAAAGGGAGGGAGAACAGCCAGTTGTCGTGGTGCACATTGGTACCAACGACAGGTAAAAAAAGGGATGAGGTCCTACGAAACAAATTTAAGGAGCTAGGAGCTAAATTAAAAAGTAGGACCTCAAAAGTAGTAATCTCGGGATTGCTAACAGTGCCACGTGCTAGTCAGAGTAGGAATCGCAAGATAGCGCAGATGAATACGTGGCTTGAGCAGTGGTGCAGCAGGGAGGGATTCAAATTCCTGGGGCATTGGAACCGGTTCTGGGGGAGGTGGGACCAGTACAAACCGGACGGTCTGCACCTGGGCAGGACCGGAACCAATGTCCTAGTGGGGGGAGTGTTTGCTAGTGCTGTTGGGGAGGAGTTAAATTAATATGGCAGGGGGATGGGAACCAATGCAGGGAGACAGAGGGAAACAAAAAGGAGACAAAAGCAAAAGACAGAAAGGAGATGAGGAAAAGTGGAGGGCAGAGAAACCCAAGGCAAAGAACAAAAAGGGCCACTGTACAGCAAAATTCGAAAAGGACAAAGGGTGTTAAAAAAACAAGCCTGAAGGCTTTGTGTCTTAATGCAAGGAGTATCCACAATAAGGTGGATGAATTAACTGTGCAAATAGATGTTAACAAATATGATGTGATTGGGATTACGGAGACGTGGCTCCAGGATGATCAGGGCTGGGAACTCAACATCCAGGGATATTCAACATTCAGGAAGGATAGAATAAAAGGAAAAGGAGGTGGGGTAGCATTGCTGGTTAAAGAGGAGATTAATGCAATAGTTAGGAAGGACATTAGCTTAGATGATGTGGAATCTATATGGGTAGAGCTGCAGAACACCAAAGGGCAAAAATCGTTAGTGGGAGTTGTGTACAGACCTCCAAACAGTAGTAGTGATGTTGGGGAGGGCATCAAACAGGAAATTAGGGGTGTATGCAAGAAAGGTGCAGCAGTTATAATGGGTGACTTTAATATGCACATAGATTGGGCTAGCCAAACTGGAAGCAATACGGTGGAGGAGGATTTCCTGGAGTGCATAAGGGATGGTTTTCTAGACCAATATGTCGAGGAACCAACTAGGGGGGAGGCCATCTTAGACTGGGTGTTGTGTAATGAGAGAGGATTAATTAGCAATCTCGTTGTGCGAGGCCCCTTGGGGAAGAGTGACCATAATATGGTGGAATTCTGCATTAGGATGGAGAATGAAACAGTTAATTCAGAGACCATGGTCCAGAACTTAAAGAAGGGTAACTTTGAAGGTATGAGGCGTGAATTGGCTAGGATAGATTGGCGAATGATACTTAAGGGGTTGACTGTGGATGGGCAATGGCAGACATTTAGAGACCGCATGGATGAACTACAACAATTGTACATTCCTGTCTGGCGTAAAAATAAAAAAGGGAAGGTGGCTCAACCGTGGCTATCAAGGGAAATCAGGGATAGTATTAAAGCCAAGGAAGTGACATACAAATTGGCCAGAAATAGCAGCGAACCCGGGGACTGGGAGAAATTTAGAACTCAGCAGAGGAGGACAAAGGGTTTGATTAGGGCAGGGAAAATGGAGTACGAGAAGAAGCTTGCAGGGAACATTAAGACGGACTGCAAAAGTTTCTATAGATATGTAATGAGAAAAAGGTTAGTAAAGACAAACGTAGGTCCTCTGCAGTCAGAATCAGGGGAAGTCATAACGGGGAACAAAGAAATGGCAGACCAATTGAACAAGTACATTGGTTCGGTATTCACTAAGGAGGACACAAACAACCTTCCGGATATAAAAGGGGTCAGAGGGTCTAGTAAGAAGGAGGAACTGAGGGAAATCCTTATTAGTCGGGAAATTGTGTTGGGGAAATTGATGGGATTGAAGGCCGATAAATCCCCAGGGCCTGATGATCTGCATCCCAGAGTACTTAAGGAGGTGGCCTTGGAAATAGCCGATGCATTGACAGTCATTTTCCAACATTCCATTGACTCTGGATCAGTTCCTATCGAGTGGAGGGTAGCCAATGTAACCCCACTTTTTAAAAAAGGAGGGAGAGAGAAAACAGGGAATTATAGACCGGTCAGCCTGACCTCAGTAGTGGGTAAAATGATGGAATCAATTATTAAGGATGTCATAGCAGCGCATTTGGAAAGAGTTGACATGATGGGTCCAAGTCAGCATGGATTTGTGAAAGGGAAATCATGCTTGACAAATCTTCTGGAATCTTTTGAGGATGTTTCCAGTAAAGTGGACAAGGGAGAACCAGTTGATGTGGTATATTTGGACTTTCAGAAGGCTTTCGACAAGGTCCCACACAAGAGATTAATGTGCAAAGTTAAAGCACATGGGATTGGGGGTAGTGTGCTGACATGGATTGAGAACTGGTTGTCAGACAGGAAGCAAAGAGTAGGAGTAAATGGGTACTTTTCAGAATGGCAGGCAGTGACTAGTGGGGTACCGCAAGGTTCTGTGCTGGGGCCCCAGCTGTTTACACTGTACATTAATGATTTAGACGAGGGGATTAAATGTAGTATCTCCAAATTTGCGGATGACACTAAGTTGGGTGGCAGTGTGAGCTGCGAGGAGGATGCTATGAGGCTGCAGAGTGACTTGGATAGGTTAGTTGAGTGGGCAAATGCATGGCAGATGAAGTATAATGTGGATAAATGTGAGGTTATCCACTTTGGTGGTAGAAACAGAGAGACAGACTATTATCTGAATGGTGACAGATTAGGAAAAGGGGAGGTGCAACGAGACATGGGTGTCATGGTACATCAGTCATTGAAGGTTGGCATGCAGGTACAGCAGGCGGTTAAGAAAGCAAATACCATGTTGGCCTTCATAGCGAGGGGATTTGAGTACAGGGGCAGGGAGGTGTTGCTACAGTTGTACAGGGCCTTGGTGAGGCCACACCTGGAGTATTGTGTACAGTTTTGGTCTCCTAACTTGAGGAAGGACATTCTTGCTATTGAGGGAGTGCAGCGAAGGTTCACCAAACTGATTCCCGGGATGGTGGGACTGACCTATCAAGAAAGACTGGATCAACTGGGCTTGTATTCACTGGAGTTCAGAAGAATGAGAGGGGACCTCATAGAAACGTTTAAAATTCTGACGGGTTTAGACAGGTTCGATGCAGGAAGAATGTTCCCAATGTTGGGGAAGTCCAGAACCAGGGGTCACAGTCTAAGGATAAGGGGTAAGCCATTTAGGACTGAGATGAGGAGAAACTTCTTCAGCCAGAGAGTGGTGAACCTGTGGAATTCTCTACCACAGAAAGTTGTTGAGGCCAATTCACTAAATATATTCAAAAGGGAGTTAGATGAAGTCCTTACTACTAGGGGGATCAAGGGATATGGCGAGAAAGCAGGAAGGGGTACTGAAGTTGCATGTTCAGCCATGAACTCACTGAATGGCGGTGCAGGCCAGAAGGGTCGAATGGCCTACTCCTGCACCTATTTTCTATGTTTCTATGTTTCTATGTTAATAATTGATTCCAACATTTTCCCCATTACTGATGTCAGGCTAACCGGTCTATAATTACCCACTTTCTCTCTCCCTCCCTTTTTAAAAAGTGGTGTTACATTAGCTACCCTCCAGTCCATAGGAACTGATCCAGAGTCAATAGACTGTTGGAAAATGATCACCAATGCATCCACTATTTCTGGGGCCACTTCCTTAAGTACTCTGGTATGCAGACTATCAGGCCCTGGGGATTTATCGGCCTTCAATCTCATCAATTTCCCACCTAATAAGGATATCCTTCAGTTCCTCCTTCTCACTAGACCCTCGGTTCTCTAGTACTTCCAAAAGGTTATTTGTGTCTTCCTCCGTGAAGACAGAACCAAAGTATTTGTTCAATTGGTGTGTCATTTTTTTGTTCCCCATCATAAATTCACCTGAATCCGATTGCAAGGGACCTACGTTTGTCTTCACTAATCTTTTACTCGTACTCTATTTTCCCCCTCTTAATTAAACCCTTTGTCCTCTTATGCTGAATTCTAAATTTCTCCGAGTCCTCAGGTTTGCTGCTTTTTCTGGCCAATTTGTATGCCTCTTCCTTGAATTTAACACTATCCTTAATTTTCCTTGTTAGTCATGGTTGAGCCACCTTCTCCGTTTTATTTTTACTGCAGACAGGGAAGACAGAGTGTTAAACATAGACCCTTGTACAGAACTAGAGATCAGCAACTCCAGTATGTGGTTACCTAAAAAAAAAATCTTTCAAAGAGCTCCTGATACACATAACTAAGTTGCTTCTTTTCTCTTCCACACCCTTGTACAAGATAATTCCAAATGAGTGCCTAGCATTGATTATGGAGTTTTAGAATGTTTAACCAATCTTGCATTTTAATACATTTTTATAATGGAACAGCGCATGGACGCAGTGGCTCAGTAACAAGATACAAGGCCAACTGCGGACACCCTTGAGTTACCAAACTCAGCTGCACTACTTCAAGTGGAATCATCAACAGGCTTCTACAGCACAGAAACAGGTTATTTGGTCCAACAGATCTATGCTGTTATACACCACTCGAGCCCCCTCCCACGTTACTTCATCTCATTCTATCATCATATCCTTTTATTCCTTTCTCACTCATGTACTTACCTAGCTTCTCCTTAAATGCATCTATGCTATTCAAGAGGGAACTGGGCTAGTTCCTGCCTGTGACAGAATGTCATCATATAGAAGTTAAGTGTCTTTATAGGTAACACTCGGTCCATGTGATCTCCTGGAATGGTTTTGATCACCTGAGTGTCAGAGAGGAATTTTACAGAGTATTTTTCCCTTATTGGCCCTGCTTTTCTTGTCTCTCCCAGGAGATTACATGGCTTTGGGGGTGGGTAGGATCGGAGGAGGGGTAAGGGAAGGAGTGTTTAGCCATGATGGTCAAGCCATCATGGTGTGGGGTAGGCTTGATGGACTAGTTGCTTTTTTTCCTGCCTGTCATTTTCATTTGTTTGTATTCACCTCAACCACTCCATGGGGTAGTGAGTTTCACATTCTCACCACTCTCTGAGTAAAGAAGTTTCTCCTGAATTCCTTATTGGATTTATTAGTGACTATCGTATTAATGGACCCTAGTTTTGGACTCACCCTCCCGCCCCTCCAAGTGGAAACATCTTCTGTACGTCTACCTAATCGAATCCCTTGATAATTTTAAAGACATTGTTCAGGTCACCTCTCAGTCTTCTCTTTTCTAGTGAAGAGCCCCAGCCTGCTTACTCTTTCCTGATAGTTCTAACCTTTCAATTATGGTATCATCCTTGTAAATCATTTTTACACTTTTTTCAGTGCATCTATATCTTTTTTGGAATATGGAGTCCAGAACTGTAAACAGTACTCCAAGGGGAAGAAATTCGGCTGCTTTGCGCCTCCTGTTTGAGTCTCCCTTAAGCATCTGCGGGGGGCAGTAATGGGGCGCGAAGGGGTTGCCGACTGGGTGCGGCGAATTGAGAGAAGCCTGCGAACTTCCCTGCGGGTTTTGCGCTGGCGCAACACTTACTGTCTTGGTCTCTAGTGCTCCGTAGATTGCGACGTCATCAAGTGCACAGCGCCCCGTTACTGCCCCAGATGTGAAATTCGATTCCGCCTCCTGCTGTATCACCAGGCGTCACCTTGGCTGGCCACTTGAGGAGTGATAATTAAAGGCAGTGGTGTCCATGTAGGCCAAACTTTATTCTTCGCACCAGTCTGGTGCCTGCTGAAAGTTTTTGACACATCATTGCTGCGCGATGTCTAAGCCCTCCACTTTCTGAGAGTGCTGGGGCTGTAATGGCAGTCGCGCAGGTCACCTCACCACACAGAACTAAGTAGAAGAATGCTGTAAACCATCATTGGCCCTTCCCTTTAAGTGAGGGAAGCAGCCTCTGATGCCGGTAGCACTATACGGCACATTCTTCAGTGCTCCGCTGCTACTGCCCCCGAGGAGAAGTGGTTAACGCTTGATTTAGTGCTCCACTGCCCTCTTGGAGCATTAAAGCTGAATTTCCCAGGAGCAAAAAATGATTATTGCCTTTGCAGAGATTTCAAAAGTTATCACCCCTGTTAAGTATGGAAGAACTCCACAAGACTGAGTACTGTGAGCTAAAACTGATGTGACCTTAGTCTCTTTAATACAACTCCAGGGTGTCTAAGCAGCATGGCAGGCAACTTTCTTTACTCCCTTGCACGAGGTGTGTAGGTGGTCCTTGGGCCTCCAACAGTTGCGCCCTCTGGTGGCAAGTCTTACACAGTTACAATGTTTACATCCATAACATCACTCCCCCCCAAAGTCTTTGATACAAATTATTTAGAAGTTGAGATGACCCGGTGTTCTACGCTCCCTGGTTGATAGCCTGAGTTCAAACTCTGGCATGGGCGAGTTGGTCGGACCATTGCTGCACTGCGGCGCGGCTGATCTTACAGGACTGTTGGGAATGGTGGCTTCATCCTCTTGATTGATGGCGAGATTGATTGCTGGTTGGGTGTGTGTTGGTGGGTCGATGATGGTGATGTCCACTTCAGGTTGTTCCTGGTTGTCAGTGAACCGCAGTTTGGTCTGATCCAAATGCATTCTGCATGTTTGTCCATTCAATAGTTTGACTATAAACACTCTATTCCCCACCTTGGCTTAGACAGTGCCAGAGACCTATTTAGGACCATGACCGTAATTAAGGACAAACACAGGGTCGTTAACATCAATGTCACGTGATACAGCCGCGCGACCGTGGTACATGTTTTGCCGGTGATGCCGGGTTTCCACATGATCATTTAGATCTGGGTAGACTAGGGAGAGCCTGGTTTTGAATGCTCTCTTCATTAACAATTGTGCAGGGGAACCCCAGTGAGCGAGTGGGGTCGCATCCGGTAGCCGAGCAGAACCCGAGATAAGCGGGTCGGCAAGGAGCCTTCCGTCACGCGTTTCAAGCTCTGCTTGATAGTTTGGACTGCCATTCCGCTTGACCGTTGGATGCGAGCTTAAACGTGGCAGACCTGACCTGCTTGATGCCATTGTGGGTCATAAACTCGTTGAATTCCGAAACGGTGAAACACGGTCCATTGTCACTGACAAGGACGTCGGGCAAGCCATGGGTGGCGAACATAGCCTGGAGGCTTTCAATGGTGACAGTGGATGTGCTGGATGACATGATTACACATTCAATCCATTTAGAGTAAGCGTCCACTACAACTAAAAGCATCTTTCCGAGAAAGGGGCCAGCAAAATCTACGTGGATCCTGGACCACAGTTTGAAGGGCCATGACCACAGATTCAATGTAGCCTCCCTTGGTGCATTGCTTAATTGTGAGCACGTGTTGCACTGGTGTATGCATGACTCTAAGTCCGATGAAATTAACCAAAGATGCAATGTCCATCTAGTCGGATTGTCTCTTATGGGGTAATCGCGTGGTTTTGCCAAAAAAAGGCAGGGCCATCAAACATGCGACCTGGCTATAGCCTTTATCATGACAATGCCTGGGTGGGTATTGTGTAGGTCGCATAGAAACGTTTCCCTGCCTTTTTTTGGCAAAACCACGCGATTACCCCATAAGAGACAATCCGACTAGATGGACATTGCATCTTTGGTTAATTTCATCTTGCATTTCCCCAGGAATGGCCGACCAGCTCCCACTGAGAACGCAACATTTTACAAGTGATAGCACAGGATCTTGGCTGGTCCAGTTCCTGATTTGGCGAGCAGTGACGGGTGACCCCTCGCTCTCAAATGCATCCATGACCAGAAGCAAGTCTGCAGGCCGTGCCATTTCCATCCCAGTAGTGGACAATGGTAGCCAACTGCGGGCATCAGCACAGTTCTCCGTGCCTGGTCTGTGGTGGATAACATAGTCAGAGGCGGACAATGTTAGTGCCTATCTTTGGATGCGGGACGAAGCATTGGTGTTTATACCTTTGCTCTCTGAAAACAGCGAAATGAGCGGTTTGTGGTCGGTTTCAAGCTCAAACCGAAGTCCAAATAGGTATTGGTGCACTTTCTTAACTCCATATACACATGCTAACACATCTTTCTCGACCATACTGTAGACTCTTTCAGCCTTAGACAGATTTCTAGGCGCGTATGCAACTGGTTGAAGTTTGCCCGATACATTGGTTTGCTGTAACACACAGCCAACCCCGTATAAAGATGCATCACAAGCTAGCACTAATCGCTTACACGGGTCATACAGTACAAGTAACTTGTTAGAACAAAGTAGGTTTTTGGCCTTCTCAAAGGCTGTCTCTTGAGATTTACCCCAAACCCAGTCGTCACTCTTATGTAGCAACATGTGCAATGGTTCCAGCAAAGTGCTTAACCCGGGTAGGAAGTTACCAAAATAGTTGAGGAGTCCCAGGAACGAACGCAGCTCCATCACATTCTGTGGTCTGGGTGCATTCTTGATGGCCTCTGTCTTTGAGTCCGTGGGTCTGATGCCGCCTGCCGTAATCTTTCTCCCTAAAAATTCGACCTCTGGCACCTGGAAAACACACTTGAAGCATTTCAACCTGAGTTCCACTCTGTTTAGTTGACTTAGAACCTCTTCCAGGTTGTGCAAGTGTTCGGTGGTGTCACGACCAGTGATCAGGATGTCATCTTGAAACACCACGGTGCGCGGAACCAATTTCAGCAGACTCTCCATGTTCCTCTGGAAGATGACAGCAACCGATCGAATCCCAAAAAGGCACCTGTGGTATATAAACAGTCCTTTGTGCGTGTTGATGCACGTCAATCTTTTCGAAGATTCAGCCAGCTCCTGTGTCATGTAGGCGGAGGTTAGGTTCAACTTGGTGAACGACTTCCCCCCCACCCCGCTAACATTGCGAACAGGTCATCCGCCTTGGGTAGCGGGTGCTGGTCTTGTAACAAAACTCGGTTGATCGTTACCTTGTAGTCTCCGCAGATTCTGACTGTGTCATCGCTTTTCAACGCCGGAACAATCGAACTGGCCCACTCGTTGAACTTGAACAGCGATATGATTCCCTCTCGTTGAAGTCTTTCCAGTTCGATCTTGACTTTCTCCCTCATATGGAACCACTCGAGCCTTGTGATGAATGGGCCTTGCATCGGGGACTAGCTGGATCTGCACCTTGGCACCTGTGAAGTTGCCGATGCCTGGTTGAAATAGTGACGGAAACTTGCTCAGCACTTGGGCGCATGAGGCATCATCTACTGAAGATAATGCTTTGATGTGGTCCCAGTTTCATCGAATCTTTTCCAGCCAGCTTCTGCCGAATAGCATTGGGCCATGGCCTGGTACAATCCACAGTGATAAATCATGCACAGCTCCATCATATACCTTAACTGCTGCATTGCCAATGATTGGTATGACCTCTTTGGTGTAGGTGCGCAGCTTTGTCTGAATCGGGCTCAGTTTGGGCCTTTGTGCCTTGTTGCCCCAGTTTCTCAAAGCCTTCTTGATCATAATTGACTGACTTGCCCCTGTGTCGAACTCCATTGATACCGGAATACCGTTCAATTTGACTTTCAGCATGATAGGAGGGCTCTTGGTGGTGCAAGTATATATCCCATACACTTCTTCCTCGGGTTGAATTGCCTCTCGTTTGTTCTGCGTGATTCGTGCCGGTTCGATCATCCTCTGCCAACTCTGCCACATGGTGAGTTGCAGCACTCTTGCACATTTGCTGGAGGTGCCCCATTGTTTCGCAGCCTTTCCACACGTAGTGCTTGAATCAACATTGATGGGCTCGATGATTACCCTCGCAGTGCCAACATGGTGCTAATGGATTTGCATTCACGCCCGATGGCGGACTCTTGAGTCATCCTCGGTCTTGCAGCTGCAGATGTGTAGGCCCTGCCATATGCAGTTCTGCCTGCTAGCGATGTTATTTTATGCACAGTACTTGCTGGTGAGCTTTGATGCTGGGAAGATATGTCTGGTATTATCATTCGAGGATATGAATGCCTGGGCTATCATGATGGCCTTGCTCAGGTCTAGGGATTCGGTGGGCAGCAGCTTGCCGATTCCAAGCACAAAAACGTCCCGCAGCATTTCCCCCCAAAATTCAGCAAATTTGCAAGTTCCCGCAAAGCGTCTCAGGTCAGCGTCATAACTCGCAACGTCTTGGCCCTCGGAGCGGTGCTGCGTGTAGAAGCGATACCTGGCCATTAAGACGCTCTCCTTCGGCTTGAGGTGGTTCTGAACCAGCGTACACAACTCTGTATATGTGTTCTCCACTGGTTTCTCCGGTGTTAGCAGATTCTTGATGAGACTCTATATTGTGGACCCACACACGGTGAGGAGAATCGCCCTATGCTTGATCCCCATCCAGCTCGTTGGTCATAAAGTACTGGTCGAGACACTGAATGAAGGCTTCCCAATCATCACCCTCTACAAATCTCTCTAAAATACCAACGGCAGCCACGACCGCGTGAAAGTTCATTATTTGTTACTCATCACCAATTGTTAAGTATGGAAGAACTCCACAAGACTGAGTACTGTGAGCTAAAACTGATGTGACCTTAGTCTCTTTAATTCAACTCCAGAGTGCCTAAGCAGCATGGCAGACAACCTTTTATACTCCCTTGCACGAGGTGTGCAGGTGACCCTTGGGCCTCCAACAGTTGTGCCCTCTGGTGGCAAGTCTTATACAGTTACAATGTTTACAATCATAACAGCCCCAAACAGGGCGCAACAGAATTTCTACCCCCAAGTGTCGTGTAACCAAGGTTCTGCTTAAGTTTAACATAACTTCTTGCTTTTGAATTCTATTCCTCCAGAAATAAATTGGAGTTCCATGTTTGCATTTTTTATGGCTTTGTAAAATGGCTTTTAGACTCTTTATTTTCCCAGGAGTAGGTGGCCTCATCTCACACTTGACTATGTTGAAATTAATTTGCCAGTTACACACCCATTCTGCAAGTTTGTTAATGGTTTCTTGTATTTTGTCGCAGTTTTCCTCAGTATTAACTATTACCCTCCAAGTTGGTGTCATCTGCAAATTTTGATATAGTACTTTGGATTCTAGAGTCCAAATCATTTATGTAAATGGTGACCAGTGGTCCCCACCCTGCACTGATCCCTGTGGAGCAATACTTCCCACCTTTTGCAAGTCTGAGTAACATAAGAAATAGGAGCAGGAGTAGGCCATACGGTCCCTCGAGCCTGCCCCTCCATTCAATAAGATCATGGCTGATCTGATCTTTGCCTCAACTCCACTTTCCTATCTGTTCCTCATAACTCTTGACTCCCCTATAGTTCAAGAATCTGTCTATCTCAGCCTTGAATAGAACTACAGGTTGTACCTCTTCAGTCTGGGACTCTTTAGTCTGGAAACATCCCTGGTCCAGCATCATTCGCGGCGGGGCTGTGTCCTGGGACTAACTGCTCCTCTTCTCCCCGCTGCCTCCGGTGTTTCTTTTTAGGTCGGGGGTTCGGTGCGCTGTGTCCTGGGGCTATCTACTCCTCCTCTGGTGTTTCCTCCTAGGTCGCATCGGCGTGGAGAGGGAGTTTTGCAGCTGGAGTGTGGCAGAGGTGTTCAGGAGCCCGAGCGCTGCCATCAGAACCCGGTAAGTCTAGGTTCGGCATGACATCCCGTGGTCCGGAAAATTCTCTGGTCCGGCACCAGTCAGGTCCCAAGGATGCCAGACTGGAGAGATAACAACCTGTACCTTTAACCCATACTGTTTTCTGTTTTGTAGCCAGTTTGCTATGCATTCTGCTACTTCTCTCAACTCCACATGTTCTGACCTTTGTCATGAGTCTACATTATCGAGGGTCCTTGTATATTATATCCACTGCATTACCCTTGTCTACTCTTTTTGTTACTTCTTCAAAGAATTTAATAAAGTTGGTCAAGCATGACCTTCCCTTTTGAAATCCATGCTGACTCGTCGTTATATTCTCGGTTTCTAGATGCTTTTCTATTACATCTTTGAGTAACCCAATATCACCGATGTTAAGCTAACTGGTCTATTGTTCCCTGGATTTGTTCTATCTCCCTTTCTAAATATAGGAATAACATCAGCTGTCCACTAGACCTCTGGCACTATTCGCTTTTCTGTTGTATTTTTAGTTATATATAATAGTGCCTCTTCCCTAGCTTCTTTAGTATGCGTGGATGCAGACCATGAGTTTAATCCTCTTTACATTTGTCTAGTTTATTAATTAACTCCATCCTATCTATCTTAAAAATCATTATAAAATCTGCATCCTCTTTCCTAGTCCAAATTTAGAGAGATGAACATGATAGTTATGTCTATCACTGTTCTAGTCTGTCTAAATATATATTTTTAGGCTACGTGTCAGCTTTACACTACAAATATCATGCTACTGCTGGAACTAATTCTAATGTACATCCAGTGAGGCTGCTGGCAGATGGGTTTAATTTCTACCCAGTGTGCTCATCTCCTGGATATGGACTTACGCATGTAACTTATTTGAATGTATTTTTGAAATTAGAAATTATAATTACTGAGAGAAAAATGAAAATATTTTCAGAGCATTTTAAGTGATTTCTGGGAATCTGGTGGCACAAAGTGACAAGTCTACATTGGCAAAATTTACTTTAATGTAGGTAGAGGAATTTAGAATGGGAAAAACAAAATGTAGCAACAGGAAGTTATGTTGTGCAGACAGGAACTGTGGAGACATATGATTGTTAATACATTATAGATACAGGCTGCAAGGTATGTATACTTACCATTTTACTTACTTTTCAGTCTTCCTAACATTAGCTGGTGCTGTTGCTGCTCCTCCAAACTGTTTCCTAGTGGTATTGCAGGTAAGCGTTTTTGATTAAATATTTCATTCTTTCCTGTGTTTCCTCCAGATGAGTTTAATTTTACAATTATTTAACTTTTAATGGTTACCTACTTTTATTCGCTACTGTTAGGCCTGCGTCAAGCATTCCCACTCCATCCTTTTGCTGCCACATTGATCTTCCTGTTGGCTTCCACTTGATATCATGGCTTTTCAGGGCCTCCTGGGGCTACTTGTCCATTTCCCACCAACATTTGCTTCCAGCCCTGCTGTTACTTTTCATTGGTTTCTCCAATTCGTTATTTAAAGCACTCATTGCAAGTTAACTCAATGTATCACAATATAGGCAAAGCAGTTTAAACATTTTTTGCTGTATATTGAAAGAATGAAGATATCAAACAAGTCTTGCTATCACAAGATAATAAGATAAATACAGATGAGAAAGGTTTTTTGGGCCATTTTGACATATCTGTAAAGAAAGAAATACCTACACTCTTCCCCCAATTTATCTGGCTCTTGAGATTTGTGTGTTTATTCCAAGTGTTCATTATTCTTTGACTGAACAAATTCTTCCAGATATCAGTTCACTTTTTACTAGTTTGAACCTATGCCCCTTTGTCCTGTCATGGTTTATCTTGAAGCACTGCTCTAGATTTATGTTTTTCTGTATAGTATAATATCATATACTTCTTTAAAGGTCTTACCTGAGTCACCTTCCTTCAAGGCTAAAGAATCCTAGTTTCTCATCCCTCATAGCTCAAATCTCTGATGGTTACTGTCTAAATGAATAGATAAGATGTTTGGACTTAATCGAAAGGCACAAAAACACCATGAGCAATTTGTCTATTGGCTTTTGTCCCAACACTGATTAATATATCAAGATTGTTACATCTACCTTCAGGGTTTAAATCTGGTTCTGCGCACTTCATTTTAGCACTGTCACAGCATTAAGGTAGGTTTTCTTATGCATTGTATCCATTTAAAAAATATTTGTACCCAGGATATGGGTGATGCTGGCAAGACAGCATTTTCCTGCCCATCTCTAGCTGCCGGTGGTGGGTCTTCTACTTGAACTGCTGTCCTTCGAGTAACGATGCTCTCACAATAGTGTTTGGTAGGAAATTCTAGGATTTTGATTTGGTGATGAAGGAGCAGCAATACATGTCCAAGACAGGGTCGTGTGTAACTTGGGGGGAAACCTGAAGATAATGGTCTTCCCATGGTGTTGTTGCTCTTGTCCTTCTTGGTAGTAGACTGCAGGAGAGGTATTATCAAAGTAAACTTGGTAAGTTGCTGCAGTGCATCCTGTAATTAGTACATGCTGCAGCCAATGTGATGGTGATGGAGGGGATGGATAGTGAGTCCAGTGGTATAGGGGAAGTGATCAAGCAAACTATTGTGCCCTCGATGGTCTCAAGCCTCTTTAGTATAATGATGACTGCACCCATCCAGGCAAGTATTCCATCACATTCCTGACAAGCTTTGTAGATGGAAGATCATTAATAAAACAGCTAAAATTATTGAGCCGATGACACTTCTCTGAGGAACTGCTGCAGCAATGCCCCATGGCAGCAATAATTGGCCTCCAACAACAACGAGTATCATTTGTAGCAGGTATGACTCCAGCCACTGGAGGGGGGTTTTTCTTTGACTCCACCAATTGACCTCCGTTTTGCGAGGGCTCCTCAATCGTGTGCTGTCTTGCTCTTGCAACCCTACCTGAATTAACACAACAGTAAGGGCCATAGCTTAATGGTTCTGACAGAACATGAACTGAGCAATGGTAGAGGAATCACTGGGTGGTACTATTGATGACTCCTTCCATCACTTTGCTGAATATTGGGAGGATGTGGATAGCGTGGAAATTGATGTCCTACTTTTTGTAGCTAAGACACACTCGGGCAATCTTTCACATTATCAGGTGTTACCGCTGTATTGGAAGAGCTGGGCTGGAGGGGCAGCTCTGGTGTGCAGCTCTTCAGTCATGATGTTGTCAGGATCTTTGTGCCCAGTGCCTGAGCTTTGCCTTTCACTGCTTTCCTTTCTGTTGCTTGGTCCCACGATTGTGTTCCTAACACAGCTGAGACTGCACACAGGGAGGTTTATTAAGACACTCCAGAGTGAGGTACAGGCCTTAGGGGCCAGCTTATATAGTGTTCCCAAGGGATGCTGGGATCCCTTGGGACTTCAGGGGATGTGCTCCCTGGTGGCGGAACATTGAAGTGCATGCTTTACAGATACACAATATCACTCCTCTCCAAAGTCAAAGTGAAAACTATTCACAAGGTGAGGCAGTCGGGAGCCTTTCTTGCAGATGACACTAAGATTAGTGGGAAAGCGGGTTGTGTAGAGGACACAGAGAGGCTGCAAAGAGATTTGGATAGGTTAAGCGAATGGGCTAAGGTTTGGCAGATGGAATACAATGTCGGAAAGTGTGAGGTCATCCACCTTGGGAAAAAAAACAGTAAAAGGGAATATTATTTGAAAGGGGAGAAATTACAACATGCTGAGGTGCAGAGGGACCTGGGGGTCCTTGTGCATGAATCCCAAAAAGTTAGTTTGCAGGTGCAGCAGGTAATCAGGAAGGCGAATGGAATGTTGGCCTTCATTGCGAGAGGGATGGAGTACAAAAGCAGGGAGGTCCTGCTGCAACTGTACAGGGTATTGGTAAGGCTGCACCTGGAGTACTGCGTGCAGTTTTGGTCACCTTACTTAAGGAAGGATATACTAGCTTTGGAGGGGGTACAGAGATGATTCAGTAGGCTAATTCCAGAGATGAGGGGGTTACCTTATGATGATAGATTGAGTAGACTGGGTCTTTACTCGTTGGAGTTCAGAATGATGAGGGGTGATCTTATAGAAACATTTAAAATCATGAAAAGGATAGACAAGATAGAGGCAGAGAGGTTGTTTCCACTGGTCGGGGAGACTAGAACTAGGGGGCACAACCTCAAAATATGGGGGAGCCAATTTAAAACCGAGTTGAGAAGGAATTTCTTCTCCCAGAGGGTTGTGAATCTGTGGAATTCTCTGCCCAAGGAAGCAGTTCAGGCTAGCTCATTGAATGTATTCAAGTCACAGATAGATAGATTTTTAACCAATAAGGGAATTAAGGGTTACGGGGAGCGGGCGAGTAAGTGGAGCTGAGTCCACGGCCAGATCAGTCATGATGTTATTGAATGGTGGAGCAGGCTCGAGGGGCTAGATGGCCTATTCCTGTTCCTAATTCTTATGTTCTTATGTTCCCTGGTGGACCGCCTCGGTACAAATGTCTGTTCTGGTGTGTTGGCTGTGCCCTCGCTGGGCTGGTGTGTTGTTGGCCCTGCAGGGCTGCTGGGTGAGCCTGACCTTGCTGGGCTGTTGGGCATGATGGGTTCGATTTCCTGGTCCGGGGTGGTGTCGTTGATTCTTTGGGTGTGTGTTGTGGGCGCGAAAAAGGTGGTGTCTGCTGTGGGTTGTTCACGGCAGTCTGTGAACCGCAGCCTTGTTTGGTCCAGGTACTTTCTGCAAATTTGTCCATTGTCGAGTTTGACGACAAACACCCTGCTCCCTTCTTTAGCTATCACCGTGCCCGCGATCCACTTGGGACCATGTCCATAGTTTAGCACATACACAGGGTCATTCAGATCAATTTCACGTGACACAGCGGCGCGACCATCATTTACATTTTGTTGCTGCCGCCTGCTCTCTAACTAATTTACTGGAATTCTTTGAGGATATAACGAGCATGGTGGATAGAGATGTACTGATGGATGTAGTGTATTTAGATTTCCAAAAGGCATTCGATAAGGTACCACACAAAAGGTTACTGCAGAAGATAAAGGTACGTGGAGTCAGAGGAAATGTATTAGCATGGATAGAGAATTGGCTGGCGAACAGAAAGCAGAGAGTCGGGATAAATGGGTCCTTTTCGGGTTGGAAATCGGTGGTTAGTGGTGTGCCACAGGGATCGGTGCTGGGACCACAACTGTTTACAATATACATAGATGACCTGGAAGAGGGGACGGAGTGTAGTGTAACAAAATTTGCCGATGACACAAAGATTAGTGGGAAAGTGGGTTGTGTAGAGGACACAGAGAGGCTGCAAAGAGATTTAGATAGGTTAAGCGAATGGGCTAAGGTTTGGCAGATGGAATACAATGTTGGAAAATGTGAGGTCATCCACCTTGGGAAAATAAAACAGTAAAAGGGAATATTATTTGAATGGGGAGAAATTACAACATGCTGCGGTGCAGAGGGACCTGGGGGTGTGCATGAATCCCAAAAAGTTAGTTTGCAGGTGCAGCAGGTAATCAGGAAGGCGAATGGAATGTTGGCCTTCATTGCGAGAGGAATGGAGTACAAAAGCAGGGAGGTCCTGCTGCAACTGTACAGGGTATTGGTGAGGCCGCACCTGGAGTACTGCGTGCAGTTTTGGTCACCTGACTTAAGGAAGGATATACTAGCTTTGGAGGGGGTACAGAGACGATTCACTAGGCTGATCCCGGAGATGAGGGGGTTACCTTATGATGATAGATTGAGTAGACTGGGTCTTTACTCGTTGGAGTTCAGAAGGATGAGGGTTGATCTTATAGAAACATTTAAAATAATGAAAGGGATAGACAAGATAGAGGCAGAGAGGTTGTTTCCACTGGTCGGGGAGACTAGAACAAGGGGGCACAGCCTCAAAATACGGGAGAGCCAATTTAAAACCGAGTTGAGAAGGAATTTCTTCTCTCAGAGGGTTGTGAATCTGTGGAATTCTCTGCAGTTGAGGCTAGCTCATTGAATGTATTCAAGTCACAGATAGATAGATTTTTAACCAATAAGGGAATTAAGGGTTATGGGGAGCGGGCGGGTAAGTGGAGCTGAGTCCACGGCCAGATCAGCCATGATCTTGTTGAGTGGCGGAGCAGGCTCGAGGGGCTAGATGGCCTACTCCTGTTTCTAATTCTTATGTTCTTATGTTGATCATGCAGGTTGGGGTGAACCAATGAGAGTCTGGTTTTAAGTGTCCTTTTCATGAGTAGCTCAGCCGGGAGCACCCCTGTGGCGAGTGGGGTCTCGTGCGGTAGCTGGGTAGTACTCAGGACAGGCAGGTTTGGAGTGAGCCTTCTGTGACTCGTTTAAGGCTCTGTTTGATTGTTTGTACTGCCCGCTCTGCCTGCCCATTGGAGGCTGGTTTAAATCGGGCCGAGGTGACATGTTTGATCCCATTGCAGGTCATGACTTCTTTAAATTCGGCACTGGTGAAACATGGCCCATTGTCACTGACCAGAATGTCAGGCAGGCCGTGGTTGGCAAACATGGCCCTCAGGCTTTCAATGGTGGTGGTGGCTGTGCTTCCCGACATTATTTCACATTCAATCCATTTTGAAAAAGCATCCACCACCATCAGGAACTTTTTACCGAGAAACGGGCCCACATAGTCGACATGGATCCTCGACCATGGTCTGGAGGGCCAGGACCACAAACTTAGTGGTGCCTCTCTGGGCGCATTGCTCAACTGAGTACACACGCTGCATTGCTGTACAGAGGACTCTAAGTCAGAGTCGATACCGGGCCATCACACGTGGAATCTGGCTATCGCTTTCATCATTACTATACCTGGGTGTGTGCTGTGGAGATCCGAAATGAACGTCTTCCTGCCCTTTTTGGGTAGCACTACGCGGTTATCCCACAACAGGCAGTCTGCCTGAATGGACAGCTCCTCCTTTTGCCGCTGGAACGGCTTGATTAGCTCTTGCGTTTCAACGGGGATGCTGGCCCAGCTCCCATGCAGTACACAGTTTTTTTTACTAGGGACAGCAGAGGATCTTGGCTAGTCCAAGTCCTAATCTGCCGGGCCGTGACAGGTGACTTATCATTTTCAAACGCTTCCATTATCATCAACAAGTCTGCGGGCTGCGCCACCATCAACAAATTTGCAGGATGTGCCATTTCTATCCCCGTGATGGGCAATGGTAGCCGACTGAGAGCATCCGCACAGTTCTCGGTGCCTGACCTGTGGCGGATGGTATAGTTATACGCTGATAGCGCGAGTGCCCACCTTTGTATGCGGGCTGAGGCATTAGTATTTATCCCCTTGTTTTCAGCGAACAGGAATATGAGGGGCTTGTGATCGGTTTCCAGCTCAAATTTGAGGCCAAACAGGTGCTGATGCATTTTCTTTACCCCGAACACACATGCTAATGCCTCTTTCTCAGTCATGTTGTAGGCCCTCTTGGCATTAAACAAGCTCCTGGAGGCACAGGTGACAGGTTGCAACTTCCCTGCTTGTTGTAATACACGCCCGACTCCGGATCACATGCTAGCACAAGTCTTTTACACGGGTTATACAATACAAGTAGCTTGTTGGAGCATAAAATGTTTCTGGCTTTCTCAAAAGCAATTACTTGTTTTTTCCCCATACCCAGTTCTCACCTTTACGCAATAACACATGTAGGGGCTCTAAGAGGGTGTTTAGCCCCGGTAGGAAGTTACCAAAATAGTTGAGGAGTCCCAGGAACGACCGCAGCTCCGTGATGTTCTGTGGCCTGAGCGTGTTCCTGATAGCCTCTGTCTTGGCGTCTGTGAGCCGAATGCCGTCCACCGCGATCTATCTCCCCAAAAACTCCACTTCTGTTGCCATGAAGATGCATTTCGACCTCTTCAGCCACAGCCCTACACAATCCAGTCGCTGAAGGACCTCCTCCAGATTTTGTAGGTGCACGATGGTGTCCCGACCCGTGACCAATATGTCGTCCTGAAAAACCACCGTGCATGGTACCGACTTGAGTAGGCTCTCCATGTTTCTCTGGAAGATCGCTGCAGCCGACCGAATTCGAAACGGGCGTCTGTTGTTGCTGCACAGTCCCTTGTGCGTGTCAATGCAGGTGAGGCCCTTCGAAGACTCCTCCACTCCTGCGTCATGTAGGCCGAAGTCAGGTCGAGCTTGGCGAACGTCTTGCCTCCTACCAGCGTTGCAAATAGGTCGTCTGCCTTAGGTAGTGGGTATTGGTCCTGTAGCGAGAAACGATTAATAGTTACTTTATAATCGCCACAAATCCTGACCGTGCCATCACTTTTGAGTACTGGAACAATCGGGCTGGCCCACTCGCTGAATTGCACTGGGGAGATGATGCCCTTGCGTTGCAGCCTGTCCAGCTCGATTTCCACTCTCTCCCTCATCATGTGAGGTACCGCTCGCGCCTTGTGGTGAATGGGTCATGCCTCTGGGATCAAGTGGATTCTCACCTTTGTCCTGGAAAAGTTTTCAATGCCAGCCTCAAAAAGGGAAGGAAATTTGTTAAGAACCTGGGTACATGAGCCCTCATCGACATGTGATAGTGCTTGGATGTCGTCCCAGTTCCAGCGGATTTTGCCCAGCCAGCTCCTTCCAAGCAGTGTGGGGCCATCGCCCTGGACAATCCAGAGTGGCAGTTCGTGCACTGTGCCCTCGTAGGTGACCTTGACCATGGCGCTGCCCAGGACAGTGATAAACTCTTTGGTGTACGTTCTCAGTTTCGTGTGGATGGGGCTCAGGGCTGGTCTGAGTGCCTTGTTGCACCACAGTCTCTCAAACATCTTTTTACTCATGATGGATTGGCTAGCGCCAGTGTCCAGTTCCATGGCTACGGGTAAGCCATTCAATTTTACATTTAACATTATAGGTGGACATTTCGTCGAAAAAGTGTGCACCCCGTGGTACTTCAGCATCTGCCTCCTCTCTCTGAGGCTCGAAATTGCTTTGATCCACCATGGACCGATCTTCCTCTGCCATGTGGTGGTTAGCAGGTTTTGCAGAACTTGCAGCTTGTCTGCAAGCTCGTTGGTGGTGCCCCATTGTTCCACAGTTCTTGCAAACATACCCTTTGAAGCGGCATGAATAGGCTGAATGGAAGCCTCCACAACGCCAACAAGGTGTGAATTGCCTTGCATTCATCCTTTGTTGGGAATTCTGATTCATCTGGGTCACCTGAGGCCTGCTGGCAGTTGCCGACTCGTGGGTTCTGCCCTGTACATTTCTGCTTGCAAACATAGTTCCAGTTAATTTATGAACATTGCTAGCACTTGTGTGCTGAGAGATTTGTTTGGCGTTATCACTGGTGGACATAAACGCCTGTGCTATCGCAATGGCCTTAATGAGGGTCGGTGTCTCTACAATCAAAATTTTCCATAGGATGGTCTCATGGCCAATGGCCAATGGCCAGTACAAAAAAGTCTCTGAGCATTTGCTCCAGGTAGCCATCAAACTCACATTGTCCTGCAAGTCGCCTTAGCTCGGTGACGTAGCTCGCCACTTCCTGACCTTTAGATCGCTGGAACATGTAGAACCGAGACCTCGCCATCAGCACGCTCTCCTTCGGGTTAAGATGCACCCGAACCAGTGTACACAGCTCCTCATACGATTTATCTGTGGGTTTCACCGGAGCCAGAAGATTCTTCATGAGGCTGTAGGCCGGTGCCTCACAGACTGTGAGGAGGACCACTCTCCTTTTTTGCAGCGCTTCCTTCTCTGTCCAACTCGTTGGCTACAAAGTACTGGTCTAGCCGTTCGACATAGGCTTCCCAGCACTCACCCTCCGAGAACTTCTCCAGGATGCCCACAGTTTGCTGCATCTTTCCGTTGGATTCGTATACTCGTCGCCAGTTGTTGTGTTCCTAACACAGATGAGACTGCACACAGGGAGGTTAAAGTAACAGTAACCTCAGACTTTATTAAGACACTCCAGAGTCAGTAACAGGCCTTAGGGGCCGGCTTATATACAGTGCTCCCAAGGGATGCTGGGATCCATAGGGACTTCAGGGGATGCGCTCCCTGGTGGCGGAACATGGGAGTGCATGCTTTACAGGTACACAACAGCCACAGTGCGCCTGCCTCAGAAAACAAAGCTCCAGTTTCCCCTGGGGCCACCCAGCACCTGGGAGAAGGCGTTTCTCCGCACATCACACCTGCCTCACGCAGTCCCAATCCCCAATGCAGCCGCTGGACGGCAATTCAGTTCAGCGACGCCTGAATTTGTGTGAAGTTTGCCACCTCAGTGAGGCATGTCCCCCCTCCCCGAGCCTCTTCTTGCTGCCTGCTCACGTGTTGCTCTGCGCACGCAGCCTCGCGCTGACCGGCTTATTTCAGAACAAACCCCGCCTTTCTCGCGTGCTGTCTCGTCAGCCGACTGCTGATTGGCTGAGAAGGCTGCCCGTCGCTGCTGATTGGCTGCGCCGGGTGTCAGTCTGCGCAGCTCCTGCCCCCGGCGGTTGGCGCGCTTTGCCGCCCGCGTTCCCAGCGAAGCTTCTGGAAGCGAGGCGGTGAGCGGCTGCTGCCCGCGCATCATGTCACGGAGCAGCTCGGCGGCTCCATGTCGCCAGACCCCAAGTAAGTGGCGGCGATTGCAGTCTGTGTGTGTGGGCCCCCCCTCACACACCGCAGCTTCTTGTGTTTGGTGAGAGGAGGGTTGTGAGACGATTGAGGGCCGGAGTTTCGGCTCAATTCAAATTCACAGGAGGTTTGGGTCATGGGCAAAACTGGCAAAAGGATGTGAATGTGGGCAGGTGTGAGGGCCTCCACTTCGGACCAATAAAGGATAGAACAGGGTGCTTACTAAATAATAAAAAGCTAACAACATTGGAGTACCAAAGAGACTTGGGGGTCTGAACAGGTACAGAAAATAATCAAAAATGCTAAGGGAATGCTGGCCTTTCGCTCTAGAGGACGAGACTACAAAGGGGTAGAAGTGATGCTGCAGATGTGAAAAGCCCTGGTTAGACCACACCTGGAGCACTGGGCATTACTGGCACCACACCTTCGGAAGGATATATTGGAGGGAGTGCAACTTTTAGCAGAATGATACCCAGACTTCAAGGATCAGATTAGGAGGCGAGATTACACAAATTAGGGTTGTATTTGGGTTGTATTCTGTGGAATTTAGAAGGTTAAGGGGTGATTTGATCTATGTTTTCAAGATATTAAGGGTAACAGATAGGGTAGAGAGAAACTATTTCTGCTGGTTGGGGAGTCTAAGTCTAGGGAGCATAGTCTAAAATTAGAGACTGACCTTTCAGGAATGAAATTATGAAATACCTCTACACTTAAAGGGTGGTAGAAGTTTTGAACGCTCTTCTGCAAACGGCAACCAAGGAGCACTACAATGAGAGATCCTGGTCTTCGAACACTTTTCCTCAGGCGAACAAAGGCTGCACTGGCACACTGAAGGCGGTGATGGACTTCGAACATTGAAGATGGCATCGACGACGAAGACCAGGATCTCAAACTTGGCACCAAGCTCATGGTCTACAGAGCAGTAGTGATACCCGCTCTCTTATATGCTTCAGAGACATGGACTATGTACAGTAGGCACCTCAAAGCGTTGGAGAAGTACCACCAACGCTGCCTCTGCAAAATCCTGCAAATCCATTGGCAGGCTAGGTGCACCATCGTCAGCATTCTCGCTCAGGCCAGCATTGAGGCATTGACCACACTCGATCAGCTCCGATGAAAGGGCACATTGTCCGCATACCCGATTCCACACTCCCGAAATGAGCACTCTATTCCGAGCTATGTCACGGCAAGCGAGTCCCAGGAAGGCAGAGAAAACACTTCAAGGGCACCCTCAAAGCCTCTTTGGAAAAAATGCAACGTCCCCACCGATTCTTGGGAATCTTTGGCCCAAGACCGCCCAAAGTGGACGAGAAGCACCCGAGACGGTGCGGAACACTTCGAGTCTCTTCATCGGGAGCACGTGGAAGCCAAGCACAAAAAAGGAGCATTCGACAAATAAGAAATAGGAAATGGGAACAGGAGTAGGCCATTTGGCCCCTTGAGCCTGCTCCGCCATTTTGTAAGATCATGGCTGATCTGATCAAGGACTCAGCTCCACTTCCCTCTATAACCCTTTATTCACTTATCACTCAAAAATCTGTCTATCTCCACCTTAAATATATTCAATGACCCAATCTCCACAGCTTCCTGGGGTAGAGAATTCCATAGATTTACAACCCTCTGAGAGAAGAACTTCCTCCTCATCTCAGTTTTAAATGGGTGGCCCCTTATTCTGAGACTATGTCCCCTAGTTTTAGTTTCCCCTATGAGTGGAAATATCCTCTCTGCATCCACCTTGCTGAGTCCCCTCATCATCATATCAATTTCGATAAGATCACCTCTCATTCTTCTGAACTCCAATGAGTATAGGCTCAACGTAGGTTCATAAGTCAACCCCCTCATCTGAATCAACCTAGTGAACCTTCTCTGAACAGCCTCCAATGCAAGTATATTCTTCCTTAAATACAGAGACCAAAACTGCACGCAGTACTCCAGATGTGGCCTCACCGATACCCTGTACAGTTGTAGCAGGACTTCTCTGCTTTTATACTCCATCCCCCTTGCAATAAAGGCCAACATTCCATTTGCCTTCCTGATATCTTGCTGTACCTGCATACTAACTGTTTGTGTTTCATGCACAAGGACCTCTAGGTCCCTCTGTACTGCAGCACTTTGCAATTTTTCTCCATTTAAATTATAATTTGCTTTTCTATTTTTTCTGCCAAAGTGGATAACCTCACATTTTCCCACATTATACTTACATCTGCTAAATTTTTGCCCACTCACTTAGCCTGTCTATATCCCTTTGCAAATTTTTTGTGTCCTCAGAATTTGCTTTCCCACCCATCTTTGTATCATCAGCAAACTTGGTTACGTTACACTCAGTCCCTTCATCTAAGTCATTAATATAGATTGTAAATAGTTGAGGCCCCAGCACCAATCCCTGCGCACCCCACTAGTTACTGTTTGCCAACCGGAAAATGATCCATTTATCCAGAATCTCTTTTTTGTTAGTTAGCCAATCCCCTATCCATGCTAATATATTACCCCAACCCAGTGACCTTTTATCTTGTGCAGTAGCCTTTTATGTGGCACTTTATCGTATGCTTTCTGGAAATCTAAATACACCACATCCACCGATTCCCCCTTATCCACCCTGCTTGTTACATCCTCAAAGAACTCCCAACAAATTTGTCAAACATGATTTCCTTTTCATAAAAATCATGCTGACTGCTTGATTGAATTATGCTTTTCCAAGTGTCCTGCTACTGCTTCCTTAATAATGGACTGCAGCATTTTTCCAACGACATGTTAGGCTAACTGGTCAAGCACCCCCCCCACCCATCCCTCCAACTGCCATTCGCTCCACCTGTGACAGCGACTGTAGATCCCGCGTTGGGCTTATGAGTCACCCAAGAACTAATTTTAGTGTGGAAGCAAATCATCCTTGACTCCGGGGGACTGCCTAAGAAGAGAAGGACTGCAGTGAAGCACGTGCCTCTACAATATTGGTCATCGAGAGGCCCTTTCACTGCCTAGATAATTCTAGTGGGGCGCTACATTATGCTGCAGATCGTGGATCGTGTGTCCAGCTGTGCATCACAATTCAACATACAGTTAGGTCTGGAGTTTGTCATTGCGGGCGGGGCAACCATAGCTTTGTTGGAGCCAGAACAGTATGGCAAGCATCACGCTGACCACCCAGAGGAGTCCTCAATGACAGCTGCAGGGGGCAACAGAGCACATCGCATCACTAAAGTTTCTCTTCTGTGCAACACTATCTACCTTTGACATTGGAGCAGTGACTCCTTCTCACCCATTTTCAAATAAAGAAACATTCACTCCAGTTCTATCCTGGCATGTGACACTCTGCCTTCTTTACCCCACATAACTATGCCAATAATTATCAATTAATTGAATGAGTCAGCACTAGTGCACCCTTTTCTGTGTGACTCTAAATCCTATGAATAACAAAGGATGACATCGGTACAAATTCTATTTTATTATTAAGTTCAAAGTGAACAGGAGCCAACAACTCTTTTTTAACACCGTGCTTCCTCTGGATGGCTACATGTGCTGTGACCTATTCTAGTGCTTTTCGATGCAACCTGAGTGGCAGTATTGTAAGAGGTCCTTCTCTTGCTTCCTAACCTTTACTGGGTACTTTAGCACTTTGTATTCTATTCTAACAAATTAGTTAATCCAATTTAAAATAAACTTGTTAAGGTGTGTCAATTCTTTCTGCTTGAGAGACATTTAATTTTTCCTTTTGGAAAAAAAAGCGAAATGTAATTTCTGACCATAAGAACTAGTATTAGAAATGTTGGCACTGCTTGGGTATTTTTGGCTTTCAGAGCTCTCCTGTTTGCTGAACTGTAAATTGAGTGCCTGATTTGGGATTGACTTACAGATAGGCAGCCTTTGGGGTTCTCAATTTGCCACATCATCCGTGGGATTGAAACTCAGCCAGATATCCTGCGCCTGATTATTATCCAGTGATCCTTACTTGTAATGCCCTCCAAGTTCAAATGATTACTTGGTCAGTCATGAAGAATGGCCACTTGGATGTGGTCCTGGGAGGTTGCTGGTGCCTGTGAAGTTCAATGTCAACACATGTCCCTGTTTTCCAGAAGGAAACAGGAAGGGGTATTTTTAATTCCATTGATAGCACAACTTAGTGGTGAAATGGGAAATTAATTATCAATGTAAGGAGCCCGTGCTTCTGGCTTTTGATACGTGGGTAATTTTTAACCTAAAAAGTGGCTGGGTTTGGGTTGGTTAAGATGTTGAAACTAAAATTTCATACCTGACCCCAACCTGCCTTGAACCTGCCCACATCCAGTTTTAATGGACGTGACTCGGGGGCAGGCAGGCAACCAATTCGTTCTCAGGAGGCGGGTCAGACGATAACAGCTGTTAAGTAGGCTGTGTGCCTCCATTTTAACAAGCTTTTTATTTATAACTAATTTCGGCTGAATTTCCCATGCCTCGGGAAACATGGCAGGTAAAAGGAAGCGAGAAGGGCTGAATCCATAAGGTAAGTGCCTTTTTAAAGCTCTGCTTGTGGGCCAGGGGGAGCAAGAGTGATTCCCCCCGGCCCAACGAGCTTGCCTGCTTCCAACTCAACGATCGGCAACTCTCCACCCCCGACCACCATTTCCCGACCACCATCTCACCACAAAATATCAGGGCTATAAAGTTTTTCATCAATAGTAGAAATAGCACTTTTTGCTGAGCGAGACTGTTTTATTTTGTTTGTCCATATAGCATCAGGTAGTGTGTGATTCTGATGGAAAATATCTCGCTTGTCCTTTCAGAACTGGTGTGTGAAATTATAGCAAAAGACTCTATTGAGAACTCAACTGAGATGAGTATCTGCTCAGAGGAAGATGTTCTAAATTGCACATTTGAATCCTGTGATACCGAAGGGAAAGGTAACATACACTTGCTTGAAATGAATTCTATGCTGTAACCTAATCACAATTTTTAGGTGATGCCAAACACTTTAATTTAGGTCTACAGAGGTTATAACTACAATACGGTTATACTAGGATATACCTATGGCTGCATACTACAAAAAGGAGGTATGTGAATTGGAGAGGATGCAGACATGAACAACAGAAATGATCCCGAGTGTAAAGGGGCTGAGCCATGAGGGAAGGTTAGAGAAACACATGCTCTACAAGCTAAATAAAAAGGTTAAAGGGGCATTCATCAAGCCATATCAAATACCATATGGTATAGATCTACAAGATAAAGCCGGCATATTACTTCAGAGTAAGCCAGGTTAAATAGGAATTTAAATGAGTGAAAAGTAAATTTAAAATGGATTTTAGAAAAACTTCTTTATTCAAAGGGAGATAAATGTTTGGATAATTGGTGGAGACAAAGATAGTGGGGCATTTAAAATGCAGTTGGATCTTAGGATCTTAGGGTGAGAAAAAGGGGCTTCGATGGACCAAATGACCATTTCTCATCCTGGACTGTTCTTATGTTCCTGTATACAGTCTATTGTAAAAGTTGATTGCATTTTAAACCTGCTGTTTTTCAGTTGTTAATGGAGTCCAGCTTGACTGTCCCTCTTGTGTTTGTAGGGGAAGTATACGTATCCAGAATCATTGAATATCTGGGAGATGTAACAGGTCAAAGCTGTGAGAAAGGGCAGCTAAGATTGCTGCACAAAATGCTAAATCCTGAAGAAAGGGATGTTGCTGTGAATTTAGCAACCTTCCACAACATCATGAAGCAGTGGATAGCTGAATGCAGACAGGAGGGGTAACTACCATAGTTTACACATAGATTGTGTATACACTGTTATAAAATGGTGTGTATATTTGAAGCTTTGGTAAATGGTAAAATAGTGTTATGAAGTTTAACATTTCTGACATGGGATGGATAATTCACTAATGTATCCAAGTTAATTTGAATTCATCCTAAAGAATGAAAGAAGGAATGAAAATATGAGTATATTTTCTTTTGGCACCCTCCACCTGGTGCTTGATAGACGCACTGTATCTGAGAAGCGCTATGCTTGTTAGAGGGGAGTTGCCCATAAATTTCCTGTCTCAGGCAATTTGTACGGAAATCAGCATCTAGCAAGCCCTTGGACCCACATATCTGGTAAAACAAGACCCACCCACCCCCCCCACCCCCATTAAAACCCACATTTTTGGATCAAACTTTTGGTCACACTTTTAATATCTTCTTCTTTAGCTTGGTGTCTTTTCTTTGATTATGCCTCTTTTAAGTGCCTTGGGACATTAATCTACATTAAAGGTGCTGTATAAATGCAAGTTTTTATTGTTTAAAGCTCTTTGGCATGTTTCCACAACATATGATAAGGTTCTATTCAAATATAACTCCTTTTAGATGTTCCTTCTACCGAGCAAAATAGATTACAGTTAACTGTAAAGTTACTTGTTGGCTATTTTGCACTACCACTAATGAGGAGTAGAGCAGGAAGTCTGTGTGGAAAAGAGGGATGGGTCTAGGCTGCAAATACCATCTTAATCCCCACTTCCTCACTCAGATAGCACTTGAGCACATGGCTGGAGATCTGGCTCTTTCAAACAGCCTCGCTGTATTCCTGAAGAATAAACTGTTTGAAATAAAAGAAAAATAAGAAGTATTCTGATGGTTCATTGGTTAAATGCATTCCTTAGTAATACTGAGCCATATTGATTAGGAAATTTCCTTTTTTATAATACCAATAATAACTCTTATTTATATAGTGCCTTTAACGTAGTAAAACGTTCCAAGGTGCTTGTCATGAGATTTGATTTTAGAGAGGTGGTAAGGGTGGTATACACTTGCCAGTGTTTAAATTGTAAAGGAGCTAATGACTTGACTATTAACAATGTAATCTCTCTAGGCTCTCCAGTGGAAAAAATGAAGAGGCCACATCCATAGAAAACATTTGTATATTGCAGACAGGTTTGTATGATGCTGTACCAATCTTTAAATGTGCAATCTTTAAATGTTAATTGGTAAAGAGGGGGGTAATGAGGATGATTTTTTCAGTTTTAGGGGTTTCTTTCCACTGGCCACTGAAGGCTTGAAGCTCTGCGTATAACGTTGAAGCAAGATAACTGATGCCTATAGTGAATATATTCAAAAATTAGACCTGTTGACCTTTCTGAAATTACTTTATAGGGCTAATTCTGCTCTTAACTCACAGGGAACATAGTTTGGAGAATCGTGGCTACCATTTTCTATTTCTGACCCATTTTCCTTTGAATGTGTCTTCTCTGGAATCATGAGATTTTGGAATTAACCTTTGTGTTTAATGGTTGTTGGCTTCTAATTAATTTTAAAAGACTAGTGTTATTCCAGATAAGAAATCTGAATCAACTTCAGGGCAACTGGAAGGGTACGGAGGCGATGTGAACAGAGGAAACCTGTAAGTACCCGTGTAACTATTGGACTTGAAATGAGCAACAATGAAACCAGTCAATTTAGTAGTGAACCAGTAACAGTAGGAGTGTGTGTAGACCACACTGACCAGTAATTGTATCTTAATACCAATGTGTACTTGGTGCACTATGTCACAATGTCTATTGTGAAAATTTGGTTTTATAAACTGTCATGTATCTAGACATGTTACTGCTTGTACTATTACAAATGATGTGCCACCAGAGGGCACTACTATGGGAAACTTGTACACCAGCTGTATGGTCACTAAGGTGTGCCACCAGAGGGCACTGCAGTGGGAGACTTGTAGGTTACCTGTACAGGTGGGCCAGGCCTAGTATAAAAGCAGGTCACCATGTGTGATCCTCACTCTGGAATTACATTAAATGGACTAAGGTCACTACAGTTCAAGTACAACACATTGCCTTATGGAGTCATTATCAGAGCATCTAAAGACATAACAATTGACGACGAGGAGCTTGTAACACTGATCCAAGAACAAGCCCAAAGAGCATCCTCACAGCCAGACACCGGTTTTATACCCACCGACGGCCTGAAGGTCAGGAAATCGCGCAATATGCTGCAGACCTCAGGAGGCTGGCGGTATCGTGTGATTTTGGCGACCACCCCACCGAAGTGCTGCGGGATATCTTTGTCATCGGAATCGGCCTCGAGGGCCTTCTTCACAGGCTACTATCTGCGGATACCACAGTCACACTGCAGAAGGCCATCACCATGAGCCAGGCATTCATGACCTCGACCTGCGCTTCTAGGCGGATGACTCATCCTCAGGACTCAAACCCGGCAAGTACTGTATACAGAATGGTGCCCTTTAGAGGCTGGACTGTAGAACGTGAATCTCCTCAGGGGAGAGAGAACAGGCCCCCGAGTCCTTTAACTCAGGGTCCGCCGAGGGGGGCTAATCGAGTAGCACCATGCTGGCGTTGCGGAAGGAATCACAGGGCTCACCAGTGCCGTTTTAAGGACTATGTGTGTAAAGGCTGCAGCACAAAGGGCCACCTCCAGCGAATGTGTAAAAGAAATATGACTCACTGTGTCTGCAGATGGCCATGAAGCGATAGTCAGAGAGGCAGCTCAGCCCCACGATGAGGTGTACGGCATGTTTACCTGCACCACAGAATGTTCCCCATTGAGGGTGGAAGTCGAGATAAACGGCGTTCCAGTCTTCATGGAAGTGGACACGGGGGCGAACCAGTGCCGTTTTATGGGCTAAGGTTTGGCAGATGGAATACAATGTCGGAAAGTGTGAGGTCATCCACCTTGGGGGAAAAAAAACAGTAAAAGGGAATATTATTTGAATGGGGAGAAATTACAACATGCTGAGGTGCAGAGGGACCTGGGGGTCCTTGTGCATGAATCCCAAAAAGTTAGTTTGCAGGTGTAGCAGGTAATCAGGAAGGCGAATGGAATGTTGGCCTTCATTGCGAAAGGGATGGCGTACAAAAGCAGGGAGGTCCTGCTGCAACTGTATAGGGTATTGGTAAGGCTGCACCTGGAGTACTGCGTGCAGTTTTGGTCACCTTACTTAAGGAAGGATAAACTGACTTTGGAGGGGGTACAGAGACGATTCACTAGGCTGATTCTGGAGATGAGGGGGTGACCTTATGATGATAGATTGAGTAGACTGGGTCTTTACTCGTTGGAGTTCAGAAGGATGAGGATTGATCTTATAGAAACACTTAAAATCATGAAAGGGATAGACAAGATAGAGGCAGAGAGGTTGTTTCCACTGGCAGGGGAGACTAGAACTAGGGGGCACAGCCTCAAAATACGGGGGAGCCAATTTAAAACCAAGTTGAGAAGGGATTTCTTCTCCCAGAGGGTTGTGAATCTATGGAATTCTCTGCCCAAGGAAGCAGTTGAGGCTAGCTCATTGAATGTATTCAAGTCACAGATAGATAGATTTTTAACCAATAAGGGAATTAAGGGTTACGGGGAGAGGGCGGGTAAGTGGAGCTGAGTCCACGGCCAGATCAGCCATGATCTTATTGAATGGCGGAGCAGGCTCAAGGGGCTAGATGGCCTACTCCTGTTCCTAATTCTTATGTTCTTATGTAGTCAGTAATGAATCAAGAAGCTTTTGAGAGGCTGTGGGACAATCAAGCTGAATGACCCAAGTTGGTCCCGGTTCAGGCAAAGCTGCGCACCTACACCAATGAACTTATCGCAGTCGTTGGTAGTGTGGATGTAAAGGTACTCCATGATGGCGTGGTGCACAAGTTACCACTGTGGATTGTTGCAGGTGATGGACCAACGCTATTCGGTAGAAGGTGGATGAAGAAGAACCATTGGAGCTGGGAAGATTTAACCCCTACAGCAATTGATGTCCCCCGTGCTCAGAGGCAAAGCAAGCCCTCACCTGAGGTTGGATCCAGCTCCAGAGAGCAGACCAGTACAGCACCCGAGGCACAGACCGCTCAGCACGACTGCGTGGAGGTGACCCAGCTGAGACAACCCGAATGCACCTTCCAGGCTCCAGTGGCAGGACTCCGGAGGAAGAAAATCGGATCCAAAGGTAACTTCCCAGCTTCGGTGGCAGGACCCGGGGAGAAGAGGATCACAGCAGTCGACATCGTGGATGGAAGAAAGATGGCGCCGGTTATGAATCTGGACTTGTATATACTCTGTACAGCCACCAGAGGGCTCATTCTCCGGAGTCCCAAGGGATCTCTCAATCCCTTGGGAGCACAGGTATGTAAGAGTGCTTCACAGGTTGGAGAGGCACTCTGGAGACGTGCAATAAAAGACTAAGGTCACACTTTACTTTGAGCTCACAGTGTTCCGTCTGACTCTTTCTCCATACACTACAACTGACGACGAGACACAGTTAGCGAACCCAAAGATGCAGAGAACAGTGGGCATCCTGGAGAAACTCTCGAGGGAGATGATTGGGAAATTTTGTGGAGCGAATTGACCAATACTTCGTGGCCAACGAGCTAGATGGGGAAGGGACCGCTGCCAAACGTAGAGCGATCCTCCTCACCGTCTGTGGGGCACCAACGTATGGCCTCATGAAGAATCTGCTCACTCCAGCGAAACCCACGGAGAAATCTTACGATGATTTGTGCACACTGGTCCAAGAGCATTTGAACCCAAAGGAAAGCGTTCAGATGGCGAGGTACCGGTTTACACCTACAAAAGATCTGAAGGCCAGGAAGTGGCGAGTTATGTCGCCGAGCTAAGACGCCTTGCAGGACATTGCGAATTTGAAGGACATTTGGAGCACATGCTCAGAAACTTTTTCGACTTGGCATTGGCCACGAAACCGTACTTCGCAAACTTTTCACGGTAGAGGCCCTAACCTTGAGTAAGGCCATAGCGATAGCTGAGGCGTTCATTGCCACCAGTTACAATACTAAGCAAATCTCTCAGCACACAAGTGTTGCTACAAGTACTGTGAACAAAGTGATGTTGTTTTCGAATCGTAACGGACAGGGCAGGTCACACATACCTGCAGCTACATGTCCGCAGATGTCTCAGAGTCCACCATCAAGGGTGATGAATGCAAGGCCATTAACACATTGTTGGTGCTGCGGGGGTGATCAACGTTTCCATTCATGCCGATTCAAAGGATACATTTGCAAGGGCTGTGGAACAATGGGACACCTCCAATGAGTGTGCAGGCAAGCTGCTAGGCCTGCTAAACCTGCAAACCACCACGTTGCATAGGAGGACAGATCCACGGAGGATCACGATGAAACAGAACCTCTGATAGAGGAGGCGAAGGTACATGGGGTGCACACATTCACCATGAATTGTCCCCCGATAATGCTGAAGGTTGAACTAAATGGACTCCCGGTGTCAATGAAACTGGACACGGGCGCGAGCCAGTCCATGGGCAAAAAGATTTTCGAAAGGTTGTGGTGCAACAAGGCCTCAAGGCCAGTCTTAATTCCAATTCGCACGAAACTAAGAACTTACATGAAAGAACTGATTCCTGTAATCGGCAGTGCTACCGCAAAAGTCTCCTACGATGGAGCGGTGCACAAGCTACCACTCTGGGTGGTACCGGGCGATGGTCCCACGCTGCTTGGCAGGAGCTGGCTGGGAAAAATACGCTGGAACTGGGACGACATCCGAGCGCTATTGTCCGCTGACGACACTTCATGTGCACAGGTCTTAAACAAATTTCCTTCGCTGTTCGAACCAGGCATCGAGAAATTCCAAGGAGCAAAAGTGCCGATCCACCTAATTCCGAGGGCGTGACCCATCCATCACAAGGCGAGAGCAGTATCGTACATGATGAGAGAAAGGGTAGAAATCGAGCTCAACCGGCTACAAAGAGAGGGCATTATCTCACCGATCGAGTTCAGCGAGTGGGCCAGTCCTATTGTCCCAGTCCTCAAGGGAGACGGCACCGTCAGAATCTGACGATTACAAAGTAACTATCAATCGTTTCTCTCTGCAGGACCAATACCCACTTCCAAAAGCCGACGACCTCTTTGCAACACTGGGATGAGGAAAGACGTTCACGAAGCTGGATCTGACTTCAGCCTGGATGACGCAGGAACTGGAGGAATCATCGAAGGCCCTCACCTGCATCAACACGCACAAAGATCTTTTTGTTTATAAGAGATGGCTGTTTGGAATCCTATCAGCGGCGGCGATATTCCAGAGAAACATGGAAAGTTTACTGAAGTTGGTCCCGCACACCGTGGTCTTCCAGGATGACATCTTGTTCACAGGTTGGAACACAGTCGAGCATCTGCAGAAGCTGGAGGAGGTTCTTAGTCGGCTCAACCGCGTGGGGCTCCGGTTAAAACGCTCGAAGTGCGTTTTCCTGGCACCTGAAATGGAGTTCTTGGGAAGGAGGATTGCGGCGGACGGCATCAGACCCACCAATGTGAAGACGGAGGCAATCGAGAACGCACCGAGGCCACAGAACGTGATGGAGCTGCGGTCGTTCCTGGGACTCTTGAACTACTTTGGTAACTTCTTACCGGGTCTCAGCAGCCTGCTAGAACCACTACATGTGTTATTACGAAAAGGGGGCGAATGGATTTGGGGCAAAAGCCAAGAAAATGCCTTTATAAAAGCGAGAAAATTGTTATGCTCAAACAAATTGCTTGTGTTGTATGATCCATGTAATCGTTTGGTACTAGCATGTGATGCGTCGTCATATTGCGTCGGGTGTGTATTTCAACAAGCCAATGATTTCGGGAAGCTGCAATCGGTTGCTTATGCATCCAGGAGTCTGTATAAGGCCGAGAGAGCCTACAGCATGATTGAAAAAGAAGCGTTAACGTGTGTCTATGGGGTAAAGAAAATGCATCAATTCCTGTTTGGGCTTAAATTTGAATTGGAAACTGTCCATAAGCCACTTATATCCCTGCTTTCCGAGAGCAAAGGGATAAATACCAACGCATCGGCCTGCATCCAGTGATGGGCACTCACGTTGTCCGCATACAACTACGCCATCCGCCAGAGGCCAGGCACAGAAAACTGCACCGATGCTCTCAGTAGGCTGCCATTGCCCACCACGGGGGTGGAAATGGCGCAGCCCGCCGTTCTAGCCATGGTTATGAAAGCATTTGAGAGTGAGCAATCACCCGTCACTGCCCGGCAGATCCAAAATCTGGACAAGCCAGGGCCCCTTATTATCTCTAGTCAAAAGCTGTATGCTTCACGGGAGCTGGTCCAGTGTCCCAGTGGAAACGCAGGAGGAGATAAAGCCGTTCCAACGGCGCATTGATGAAATGTCAATATAGGCAGACTGCCTTCTGTGGGGCAATCGAGTAGTGATCCCCAAGAAGGGCAGAGACACCTTCATCAATGACCTCCACAGTACCCACCCAGGCATCGTAATGATGAAAGCGATAGCCAGATCCCATGTGTGGTGGCCCAGCATCGATGCGGACTTAGAGTCCTGCGTTCACAGATGTAATACATGCTCACAGTTAAGCAATGTACCCAGGGAGGCGTAGCTAAGTTTATGGTCTTGGCCCTCCAAACCGTGGTTTAGGGTCTATGTCGACTATGCAGGCCCGCTCTTGGGTAAAATGTTCCTTGTGGTTGTAGACGCGTACTCCAAGTGGATTGAATGTGAGATAATGTCGGCCAGCACGTCCACTGCCACCACTGAAAGCCTGCGGGCCATGTCTGCCGCACACGGCTTACCCGATGTCCTGGTGAGCGACAACGGGCCATGTTTTACCAGTGCTGAGTTCAAAGAATTTTTGACCCGTAACGGGATCAAACATGTCATATCTGCCCTGCTTAAACCAGCGACCAATGGTCAGGCAGAGAAACATAGAAAGCAGGGCAAACCATCAAGCAAGGCTTGAAGAGGGTAACTGAAGGCTCACTGCAGACTCGCCTATCCCGAGTCCTGCTTAGCTACCGCACGAAACCACACTCACTCACTGGGATCCCACCTGCTGAACTGCTCATGAAAAGAGCACTCAAGACACGGTTCTCGTTAGTTCACCCTGATCTACATGAACAGGTAGAGAGCAGGCGGCTTCAACAAAGTGCATACCACGATAGCGCAAATGTGTCACGCGAGATTGAAGTCAATGATCCTGTATTTGTATTAAATTATGGACAAGGTCCCAAGTGGCTTCCCGGCACTGTCGTGGCCAAAGAGGGGAGCAGGGTGTTTTGGGTCAAACTTTCAAATGGACTCATTCACCGGAAACACTTGGACCAAATCAAACTCAGATTCACGGACTACCCTGAGCAACCCACCTTGGACCCTACCTTTTTTGATCCCCCAATACACACACCAGTGGCAACCGACACCACGGTTGACCACGAAGCAGAACCCATCATCCACAGCAGCCCTGCAGGCCCAACACACCAGGCAGCCCAGCAAGGCCAGCTGCACAGCAGCCCAGCGAGGGCCCAACAAATGACTCAACAACACCAGCCTTCACACCTAGAAGATCAACCAGGGCAAGAAGGGCCCCAGATCGACTCACAATGTAAATAGTTACACTATTGACTTTAGGGGGGAATGTTGTTATGTGTCTTGACTTGTATCTACTCTGTACAGCCGCTAGAGGGCTCATCCCCTGAAGTCCCAAGGGATCTCATAATCCCTTGGGAGCACAGGTATTTAATCAGGCTTCACAGGTTGGAGAGACACTCTGGAGACCTGCAATGAAAGACTAAGGTCACATATTACTTTGAGTTCACAGTGTTCAGTCTGACTCTTTCTCCATAAAAACAGCACGCAAACCACGAGGTGCAGCGCTGATGGAGCAACACGTGGTACCAAGCGAAGAAAAGGATTGGGCTAAAGATAGCAAGGCCCTCTTAAAGGAGGCCAGCAACCCACCACACTTAAAGGGACAGTTCCACATTCTCAATCAATGTAATAGCAACTGTGAGTCAAATGTAAAGCTTGTAATTAATGATCAGAGTTTTATATACGTAATAAGCAAAGAAAAGTTGTGCGATTGCGATCGGAGATACAGTTTATCTACAATGAGTAATGAAACATTGTGCGATGTAGGATTTCAACTGTATTCTGATTATATAGCGGGAAAACACCCATCGGGAGCACACGGGTCCAGTGGGCTACCCAATGCTGTAGTCTGCGTCCCTGGGACCAGAGTGATGCACCACGGAGTGTGGCCACAAGCAGTTAATATGGACAAGCTGTAGAGCAAGTGATCTCAGGAGGGATACCCTGCCCCTGATCGGCTCCACCTCTCAGGCATCCGATGGCACCAACTGCCACGAGCCTGAAACCGCGCTAAGACGCAGCCCCCAGACCCTATCGCCCCTAAGGCTACACCCGGGAATGAAGGGTCACCCGCAACGGTCCTCCCAAATGGGACCGGGACCAGCCAGGATCCCAACCCAAAGAATGCCCAGGCAAGTGACTCAGCGGTTCCCTGCGCACTGCCAGACGACTGCCCCTCAGGGAGCAGCAGCGACCCGGGGTGCAAGGAAAGGACAGTGAGGTCACAGGCATCTGTGAACCTGCCTGACGCTAGGAGCAACAGCAAAGGCCCCGAGAATAGGCAACTTGAGCCAACCGGGTTCCCACTGCCAGCACTGGGCATCGCGCCGCCACCAGACTACCTGGACACCACCCAGCAGTTCTGGAACTAGCTTGTCCTCACTCACCGGTGCTGACACCAGCACTGAGTCCAAGTATGTATCAAGAATGTACCTCACCAGTCAAATGTACCTGCCTCACAACTGTACCACAAATGTTTATGAATGTATCTAGCACCAGCATAATCTATATGTAGGGGGGAGAGAATGGAGTGGTCATGGACTCTCAAAACACAAACCACCAGCACCTCTACTGCCAACAAAACACCATCTACTCACCCAAGATGGAAATGACCCCCCAAGGGTCAACCAGTCAGAGCTAAGCCCAGAGCACAGTCAATGCATGAAGGTGATTTGCACTAAGGACTTGGGAGAGAGTGATGTCATGTATCGAGACATGTTACTGCCTGTACTATTACATATGATGTGCCAGCAGAGGGCACTACTATGGGAAGCTTGTACACCAGCTGTATGGTCACTAAGGTGTGCCACCAGAGGGCACTGCAGTGGGAGACTTGTAGGTTACCTGTACAGGTGGACCAGACCTGATATAAAAGGCAGGCCATGATCCTCTGGAGTTACATTAAATGGACTAAGGTCACCAGTTCAAATACAATACATTTCCTCGTGCTGTCATCATCAGAGCATCTAAAGACAACATAAACTAACTGAATAAATGTGTGTATACGATACATAAGAACATTTAAAAAATCTTGTGACCCGTACCTAATTTATCTCTCCGACCTGTGCTCACAATGTAGGTGGGCTGCCAGCACTATTAGCACCGTTTATTGGTAGCTCACCTCTGGGAGGAAGAAAATCACGTGCTGCTGCACCATTGAAGTGGCTATAGAATGTTGTGCAACCATTTTGATTCTAAGTCAAGTTGGAGAACCAGAAAATGTCAGAGTCAAGTTATTTGGGCCAGAGAGCCTCAGAATTTTCAGAGTGGAAGTCAGATTTCAGCAGATGACGAACCAGATTTTGGGAATGATGGGGGGGAGCCCTACGAAGGCTGTAGTGATGACCCAATGGAATGAGGTAGCCGTGGCAGTGACTGCCATCTCCAGCACCCCATCAACATGAAAGCAATTCCAGAAGGAGTTCAATGACCTCATCAAGTTGGCCAGGCTTAGAAGAAAAAGTACTTACTTGAAACAAGGCTTTCTTTGTAGCAGATTTGCCTTTAGTACCAATCTTGCCCTCTGTGTGCGCCACACAATGTAGTTCATCCCTGAAATGCCACGAAGAACGTAAGAAATAGGAGCAAGAGTAGGCCATATGGCCCCTCGAGTCTGCTCCGCCATTCAATAAGATCGTGGCTGAATTTCTGCGTCAACTCCACTTTCCTGCCCTATCCCCATATCGACAAGAAGCATGAGACCCTTCACATCCCTGTCTCTTCCTGCAATTGTTCCGTTGCTTACAGCCTCAGAATCCTAGTGGAATTGAATGAGAGACCCTGTTGCCACTTTCCTGCACCTGTCCATATACTCATTAAGGATGCTCACTCACACCTGGATGCAATTCCTTAAATTGGAAATGCATTCTCACTGTCGACTTTCTGTTAAAAGGAGAAGATTGCTTTCAATCCCAGGCAGTGAAGTACCACCAGGGGGAAGATTTTAAAGGCTCCATTTTCATGCGCTACTTGAAGATGAAGTCTGAAATTGCTAGCAAGGAACTTGAGCAGCAGTTGGAAAAATAGGAGAGGTGCCAGCTGCAGATTGATCAGGCTACAATGGTGCTTTACAGCAGCTGATCAAATACAATTTGACAGTCCAATTTGTTCCGACAATGTTTCGACTACTGGTCATCTATGCAACTTCTGCAAACCTCTCTTTTTCTGTCACCATATGGGAAGCCCAGCAACAAGCAAAGGAAGATCAGGTAGAGGAAACGGGAACCTCATATTTGTCAGCTTCCATTTCACCATCACCCATCCCATCATTGCCTTACACAAGCACCAGCACAGACATAAGAACATATGAAATAGAAACAGGAGTAGGCCATATGGCCCGTCGAGCCTGCTCCGCCATTCAATAAGATCATGGCTGATCTGATCATGGACCCAGCTCCACTTCCCTGCCCGCTCCTCACAACCCCTTATCCCCTTATCGTTTAAGAAACTGTCTATTTCTGTCTTAAATTTATTCAATGTCCCAGCTTCCACAGCTCTGAGGCAGCGAATACCACAGATTTACAACCTTCTGAGAGAAGAAATTTCTCCTCATCTCTGTTTTAAATGGGTGGCCCCTTATTCTAAGATTATACCCTCTAGTACTAGTCTCCCCCATCAATGGAAACATCCTCTCTGCATCCACCTTGTCAAGCCCCCTCATAATCTTAAAAGGTATTCGATAAAATCACTTCTCATTCTTCTGAATTCCAATGAGGAGAGGCCCAACCTACGCAATTTTTCCTCATAAGTCAACCTCCTCATCCCCAGAATCAACCTAGTGAACCTTCTCTGAACTGCCTCCAAAGCAAGTATATCTTTTCGTAAATATGGAAACCAAAACTGCACGCAGTATTCCAGGTGTGGCCTCACCAATACCTTATATAACTGTAGCAAGACTGCCCTGCTTTTATACTTCATCCCCTTTGCAATAAAGGCCAAGATACCATTGGCCTTCCTGATCACTTGCTGTACCTGCATACTATCCTTTTGTCTTTCATGCACAAGTACCCCCAGATCCCGCTGTACTGCAGCACTTTGCAATCTTTCACCATTTAAATAATAACTTGCTCTTTGATTTTTTTCTGCCAAAGTGCATGACCTCACACTTTCTGACATACTCCATCTGCCAAATTTTTACCCACTCACTTAGCCTGTCTGTCCTTTTGCAGATTTTTGTTCCCTCCTCACACATTGCTTTTCCTCCCATCTTTGTATCGTCAGCAAACTTGGCTACGTTACACTCAGTCCCTTCTTCCAAGTCATTAATATAGATTGTAAATAGTTGGGGTCCCAGCACTGATCCCTGCGCCACCCCACTAGTTACTGGTTGCCAACCAGAGAATGAACCATTTATCCCGACTCTCTGTTCTCTGTTGGTTAGCCAACCCTCTATCTATGCTAATATATTACCCCCAACCCCGTGAACTTTTATTTTGTGCAGTAACATTTTATGTGGCACCTTGTCAAATGCCTTCTGGAAGTCCAAATACACCACATCCACTGGTTCCCCTTTATCCACCCTGTTCGTTACATCCTCAAAGAACTCCAGAAAATTTTTCAAACATGACTTCCCCTTCATAAATCTATGCTGACTCTGCCTGACCGAATTTTGCTTTTCCAAATGTCCTGCTACTGTTTGTTTAATAATGGACTCCAACATCTTCTCAACCACAGATGTTAGGCTAACTGGTCTGTAGTTTCCTGCTTTTTGTCTGCCTCCTTTTTTAAATAGGGGCGTTACATTTGCAGTTTTCCAATCTGCTAGGACCTCCCCAGAATCCAGGGAATTTTGGTAAATTACAACCAATGCATCCACAATCTCTGCTGCTACTTCTCTTAAGACCCTAGGATGCAAGCCATCATGTCCAGGGGATTTATCTGCCTTTAGTCCCATTATCTTACTGAGTACCACCTCCTTAGTGATTTTAATTGTGTTAAGTTCCTCCCCCCCGCCCCCCCATAACCCCTTGACTATCCACTGTCGGAATATTGTTAGAGTCCTCTACTGTAAAGACTGATACAAAATATTTGTTCGGAGTTTCTGCAATCTCCATGTTCCCCATTACTAATTCCCCGGTCTCGTCCTCTAAGGGACCAACATTTACTTTAGCCTAGGCAGTGAGAATGAGGGACAGCACATGATAAAACACCACGCACAATTACTGAGGAAGGGATATAGGTGGCACCTGAGGACATAGACGTTGGTTTCGGGAGAGGCTGCAGACACATGCTGAAGAGCCCCAGGGTGCAGATCTTAGGTTCTGCTTTTTATAAAAGGACATGAACAGAGCATTAAATGCATGTGAGACACCGTTGCACAAATTGCAGCAGATTGTGGCGTAGTTGGAGGAGTCCTCTAACTGCATCTGCAGTTCTGTAATGGATGTATGCATAGCAATTCAGTCAACTCTGGAGTGTGTAGCAGCTCCAGTAAAAGATACGTTAGCATCCACCAATCGGATTCAATAAACTCCATGTGTACACCAGGGATCTCATTATGTCAGTAATTGTGTTAATGTTTGGCTTTGCTCATAGCAAAAAGGTTACTGGCATAGTAAATCCTCTGAGATGCATATCTTGTTGTAAATTGTTGCCTGAAGATAATCATTTTTTTTGAACTGAAGTTGCATTGTTTAGGACCCAGTGACCCATGGTTATGTTGACATCAGGAAACTGGAGTCACTTTGAAAATTTGCCCGAGGAGACATTCCTCAGCACAGTCTGGAATCCTACAAATAAATCTCTCCCGTCTCCATGTGGTTTAGATGGACTTAACTGTCGTAAGAACACATTCAATCTATACCAGACTCTCATTCAGCGTATCATGTCTGTGCTGGCTCTTTGCTGGAGAAACCTAAAGCTAATCTTGCTGTCCTCTCGTGGCCCTGTATCATCAGCTGCTGTTCAGATGGGTGCTTCCTATCTTTGCTGTCACTTTCGACAGATACATGTACATTCTGATAGATGGAGATGTGGCATAATGTGTCTGGGCCCACCCCTGTACCATCTGGGGTCAGACACAATGGAATTAGAAGATCTAACTCATTGTGCTTCTTTCTTGTGGACCAGTGATTTCTATCAACTGCAACTCCTCTTCTCTTTGAGGATGACTTGCTTCCACGCCAAAAAGGGATGATTTCACAGGTGTTTCAATGAAGGACCTAATATTTCATAGAAACATAGAAAATAGGTGCAGGAGCAGGCCATTCAGCCCTTCAATGAGTTCATGGCTGAACATGAAACTTCAGTACCCCCTTCCTGCTTTCTCGCCATAACCCTTGATCCCCCGAGTAGTAAGGACTTCATCTAACTCCCTTTTGAATATATTTAGTGAATTGGCCTCAATTACTTTCTGTGGTAGAGAATTCCACAGGTTCACCACTCTGGGTGAAGAAGTTTCTCCTCATCTCGGTCCTAAATGGCTTACCCCTTATCCTCAGACTGTGACCCCTGGTTCTGGACTTCCCCAACATTGGGAACATTCTTCCTGCATCTAACCTGTCTAAACCCGTCAGAATTTTAAACGTTTCTATGAGGTCCCCTCTCATTCTTCTGAACTCCAGTGAATACAAGCCCAGTTGATCCAGTCTTTCTTGATAGGTCAGTCCCGCCATCCCGGGAATCAGTCTGGTGAATCTTCGCTGCACTCCCTCAATAGCAAGAATGTCCTTCCTCAAGTTAGGAGACCAAAACTGTACACAATACTCCAGGTGTGGCCTCACCAAGGCCCTGTACAATTTCAGGCCTCGAACAGCATATTGAAGGGTGGAAGATGCCTGTGTATGGATTTTTTTAACGTGTGGTGGCCGTGGAACGCCAGCCAGCACACGGGCTTGACAGAGTAAGGTCTTGGTCCAGTGGCAAGGATTAACCAAGACGACTGGAGACCAGCTCTGCTGCATGGACCTAGTGCACACACATATCGCAGTGTGGGCAGGCCCGTGCTGCCCCTGGGCCCACGCCTCTTGGCCACGAACTCATGTCTCTCCTGGGCCCCATCACATTGCTCTACAATCTCTTGCCGCTCCTTCGCCCCGACCTCGCCGCTCCTGCTGTACCTGCCCATGCTTCAATCACTGACCTGGGTTATGGTGACGTTCAATCCAGTCGCCCTCTTCACAGCTCCAACTTGTCTGGTGGCTCACATTTTTTTCATGCCATGTAATTATGGGCCAGTATATAAGGAGGACAGAAAGCTTTAAATCAGTCAACGGATGAAAGGAAATAAATGTATGCCTAAAGTGAGGAAGTAGTTGGCTTGAAACTTCAGTACAGCTTTGGTACAGCATGGTGCAAGGCTTGCTCTCCTTTCCTGAGTGTGCTGCGTCTTGGTAGGGTCTCTACCAACCTTCCCCCGCCACACAGTACTGCTCCCTGATTATCAAGATACATGGCGAGACCTTGGACAATGTGGACCACTTCCCATACCTTGGGAGCTTACAATCAGCAAGGACAGACATCGATGATTAAGTCCAACACCGCCATCAGTGTGTCAGTGCAGCCTTCGGCCGCCTGAGGAAAAGAATGTTCGTGGATCAGGATCTCAAACCCACCACCAAGCTCATGGTCTACAGAGCAGTGGTGATACCCGCCCTCCTATATGCTTCAGAGACTTGGACTATGTACAGTAGGCACCTCAAAGCACTGGAGAAGTAGCACCAACACTCTTTCTGCATAATCCTGTACATTTATTGGCAGGATAGGCGCACTAACGTCAGCGTTCTCTCTCAGGCCAACATCCCCAGCATTGAGGCATTGACCACGCTCGAAGATCTCCGACAGACTTTCCCCTTTTTTAAAGATGGTCACGATTACTGCATCTCTGAGATCCCCCGGCATGCTCTCCTCCCTCCAGATGAGAGAGATGAGGTCGTGTATTCGTGCCAGCAGTGCCTCTCCGCCATACTTCAATGCCTCACAGGGATTCCGTCCGCACCAGTAGCCTTGTTGTTTTTGAGCTGTCTTTTGGCTTTTTCTACCTCGTGGTGGTGGCGGGTAGCATGCTGCGGGATGGAGTCAAGAACACTCGAGTCAAAGGCAGAGTCTCGATTGAGGAGATCTTCGAAGTGCTCCTTCCAGCGGGCCCTGACTGCCTCGGTGTCCTTGGAGTGTTTCCCCGTTCTTGGCCAGCAGTGGGGTGGGACCTTGGGTGTTTACCTGTAGGTGGCCTTGACTGCGATGAAGAATCCTCACACATCATGGTTGTCGGCCAACTGCTGTATCTCCTGTGCTTTCTTCATACACCACCTGTTCTTTAGGTCGCGAGTTTTTTGTTGGACCTCAGCCTTGAGCCGTCTGTAATGCTGTTTTGCTGATCCCGCATTGGGTTGTTGTTTAAGGCTCAGAAATGCCCTGCGCTTGCGATCAATAAGCTCTTGGATTTCCTGATCATTCTCATCAAACCAGTCCTGGTGCTTCCTGGTTGAGTAACCGAGTGTCTCTTTGCAGGCACTAGTTATGGAGGCCTGGAGAGCAGACCAAGCGCTGTGGGCATTCTGTGTCTTGGGGTTGTTAAGGCATGCCAGGTTAGCTGTGAGGCCCTGGCTGTATAGGGCTCTCTTAGCTGGGTCCTTAAGTGCTCCGGCATTGAATTTTTTGCGGCGCTGCTTCTGCTGCCCCCTCCGCTTTGGGGCTATGTTGATGTCGACGATTTACTGAGGCGTACGAAAGCATGGGCCTTACGCTAAACATCCGTAAGACAAAGGTCCTCCACCAGCCTGCCCTCACCGCACAGCACTGTCCCCCAGTCATCAAGATCCACGGCTCGGCCCTGGACACCATGGACCACTTCCCATATCTTGGGAGCCTCCTATCAACAAGAGCAGGCATCGACGACGAGATCCAACACTGCCTCCAGTGCGCCAGTGCAGCCTTCGGTCACCTGAGGAAAAGAGTGTTTGAAGACCAGGCCCTCCAAACTGTCACCAGCTCATGGTCTACAGGGCTGTAGTAATACCTGCCCTCCTGTATGGCTCAGAGACATGGACCATGTACTGTAGACACCTCAAGTTGCTGGAGAAATATCACCAACGATGTCTCCGCAAGATCCTACAAATACCCTGGGAGGACAGGCGCACCAACATCAGAGTCTTCATTCAGGCTAACATCCCCAGCATTGAAACACTGACCACACTCCATCAGCTCCGCTGGGCAGGCCTCACAGTCCACATGCCAGACATGAGACTCCCAAAGCAAGTGCTCTACTCAGAGCTCCTTCACTGCAAACGAGCCAAAGGTGGGCATCGGAAACACTACAAGGACACCCTCAAAGCCTCCCTGATAAAGTGCAACATCCCCACTGACACCTGGGAGTCCCTGGTCCAAGACCACCCCAAGTAGAGGAAATGCATCCGAGAGGGCGCTGAGCACCTCGAGTCTCAAAGCCGAGAGCGTGCAGAAATCAAGTGCAGACAGTAGAAAGAGCGTGCGATGAACCAGTCCCACCCACCCCTTCCCTCAACGACTATCTGTCCCACCTGTGACAGAGTCTGTGGCTCTCGTATTGGGCTGTTCAGCCACCAAAGAACTCACTTCAGGAGTGGTAGCAAGTCTTCCCCGATTCCGAGGGACTGCCTGTGATGATGATGATGATGATGACCTCTGACAGACGGGCCACATTGTCCGCATGCCCGATACTAGACTCCCGAAATAAACACTCTACTCCGAGCTACGTCACTGCAGGCGAGTCCCAGGAGGGCAGAGAAAGCGGTTCAAGCTCACCCTCAGAGCTGCTTTGAAAAAATGTAACATCCTCGCCAACTCTTGAGAATCCCTGGCCCAAGACCGCTCAAAGTGGAGGAGAAGCATCCGAGAAGGCGCCAAACACTTCGAGTCTCTTCGTACAAACAGCGGAAGGAGCGTACGACAAATCAAGCACCCCACCACCCGTCCCTCCCACCACTATCTGCCCCACCTGTGACAGAGATTGTAGATCCCGCATTGGTCTCATCAGTCACCTTAGAACTAATTAGCCTGGAAGCAAGTCATCCTCGACTCTGGGGGACTGCCAAAGAAGAAGAGGTAGGATAAGATTCCGTCGGTGCCTGCAGCTGTCCAATAACTCATCCAAGCAGCCATTTTCAGTATGTGTCAAAGGGCTATTCAACCGTTGAAAAACTTGCACTTATATAATATGTTCCACATCTCACGGTATCCCAAAGTGCCTCACAGTAAATTACTTATCTTAAATTGTGGTTATTGTTAAGTTAGCAAATGCAACAGCCAATTTGCACACGGTAAAGTCCCACAAAAAGATAAAGAACCAGGTGATTATTGTTTGATGTTGATTGAAGGTAAAATGTTGGGCAGGTCATTCACTGCTTTTCTTTGAATAGTAACATGGGAGGCTAGATTCTCCTCCACGAGAATGCTTGAAATGGGGTGGAGAATGAGGCAATTCTGGCCTACCGCTACCTCATTGCCCCAACCTCAATTTTGTTCCCTCTGGCCCACAACCAGGACTGGTGCTGGCTACTTACCAGCCCATTGTATACAAATGCTGGTGGGGAGCAGGCCCCAGGTTCCCTCACATCCATTCCAGTTACTGCTACTTCCCAGGACTGCCACGTGGAACCAGCCAGTTGTGAGCTTGATGTGGTGGCTGGAAGAGTGCTGGCACACTGATTTGGCGCAGGATGAAGGCATCGAGACTGCTGCCAGAATAGGGGGCATTGACATTGAGGATTCGCTGTCTGTGGTTGACATAAGCTGCATATTAAGTGAGTGGTAGCCTTTGCGGTTTGTTGTGTGGTGCCTGTAAAGTCATATGAGTGCAGTCGATGGTGCCCTGCACCATGGGGAATCCTGCTATCCTAGAAAAGCCACATGCATGCTTGTTTTTCTCTCTGATGATGGTGAAGGAAATGTAGTCCCTTCTCCCACTGTAAAAAACCTCTGTGGCCTCACTGATGCAGCGATGGACAGCGAACTGCGAGATGTTAGCTATGTCTCCTGTTGCAGACTGGAAGGATCAGCTGGCGAAGAAATTGAGGGCAATGGTGACCTTGACTGCCACTGAGAGCGCCGTGGCCACCCTGATTTGAGGCTGGAGGTCTGGTTGCAGGAGGTCGCAGAGTTCTGTGACCACCTCCTTGGTGAAGCGGAACCTTCTAATACACTGCTCCTCGCTTAATTGGATGCAGGAGAATTGCTCTCGGAATACCCTCGGATGGTAAGGCCTCCTGTTGAGAGCCCTGATGGCCCTCCTCCCTCTAGGCACATGTTTCAGTCATTCTCGCTGCCTCCGCTCCTTCCGCCGTAGATCCTGGAGGGCAAGTTTGACTGCCAGTACAGACCCAATTAATGTAACCAAGCGTTGCATACTCACTGATGTCACACTCCACCTGACGTTGAGGCTCCCGACGCTAACTGTTACAGGTGACACTGGTGGGGGGTGGGGGGGAATGCAGGATTTGGAGTATGATGCTGGATTCGCCTCGCCGCGGTGGTAATGCTCTGGTGCCCTGTTAGTGCCATCTGCTGAAGCTAACGAGAGGCACTAAGATACCAAATTTTCCCCCTATGAGCCAATTAGGATGTTGTCTTTGAATACCAATGTTCTATTCTGCCATGCTACCTTGCATTCATTTATTAAAGTGGTATTAACTTATGAAAAATAACCACTTTAGTGAAGTATCAGAAGGCATGTAAGTTGCATGGAGCACACCCCATTAAGGAATCGTGTGTTGAGACAGTGAGATGAGGGGAGAAAATTGGGTGAAAAATTCTAACAAATGTGGAATATTTGTATTCAATAACAATGCACATCTTGATATGGGAGTGAGTGCCTTCAAATATTTGAAGATATCCTTTGAAAATATCTTTTAAATGTAACTTTCTTTTCAAGAGAGACTACTGAGCTGATCAATGACATCGAGTGTCTGGAATACACGAACAGGAAATTGGTGGATCAAAATGCAAAACTACAAAGATCAGTAGAGGGGTTTGAGGAAGCAAATGTACGTTTGACTGAAGAAATCTTTGAACTGAAAAGCAAACTCAAAAGGTAGCTTGAAATAGAAAGGCTGTAATAAGCCTGTACTGTGGCAGGGTGAAAAAGGTCCCCAGCCTAAGGTCAGAAATATCAGTATAAAGTACCAGAGTAAATAGCAGTATTGCAAATGGTTGTGTTAGTTTAAAATACAGTCTAACTTCACTATATAGAATATAGCGGGTCGTAAAGCTGTTGCTTATAGGCGAGGGTGCCAGCTTGACGATGGCGGCCCTAGCGTGGTCCGGGCCGCCATCGTGCAGCCCAGCACTCTGTCTTGGGTACCGGGCTGTTGGCCCAGCTGCACACTGCCCTGGTGGCCCAGTGGAGGCCATCAGAGGCCGTGTGGAGTGCGCAGTGGCCCTCCCATTTAGGCGAAGGGACTCCCCACCCAAGTAGCACCCTGGTTACCGCCCCCAAGGGAAGAGGAGCGCGCTGCGCTCAGCTTGTTTTCAGGGGTGGTAAGGGCAATTCCATGGCGGGGGAGGGACATCCGCGCCTGGCACTAACAGTTCCGGTCTCGGAAGGTTACCGCCCCCAATCGGGACACAGGGCATTTTCGCCCCCTTAGTTTTAATGATCCCATTGGCAAGATCTGATTTTTTTTTTTCAATGGCTATCAGCCCTACTACAACAAACACTTAAGTAGGTTTGACCGCACAGGCACGAATATAACAACGGAATTCAATCTGAGGCTAGTTGAAAGATAACCAATTGTAGTGCGAACCCTGCATGATGTATATACATTTGCTGCCTGATAAGACATCTTGCTATCTGCACACAAACTGCAATGAGGCAACAGGCATAAGGCAACTACAGCCAGGCAACATGCGTGACGAAGCGAGTAAGCGATCTTTGCCTTTGAAAAGAAAACTTCAAATTATCTATGATTTGGATCATAACGGAAATTTGCAAGCCACAATCTGCAAAAAACTCGGCTTTACAAAGAGCAATTTTGCAACCGTGCGGGGCAACAGAGGAAAAATCAAGTCTGTATCCATCCAATGAAATGCCGATTGAGAGAAAGCAAATCTGTACCGGTGCTCATAAAGATCTTGAAGGAGTCTGTCTATCGGTGGTTTAAAACAGCCAGAGAGAGTAACATTCCATTGTTAGGCGATGCATTATGCGCAAAGGACAAAAGATTTGCCTGTTCTTTAGGCATTGAAAACTTAAAGCTTTAAACAAGGGCATGATTTAAAATTTAAGACAGTCATCAATGGAAAGGGTGGGGCTAATGTGGAGATGATTAACATAAGGCTGACTAGTGTTTTTTCCATATCATCCAGAATTACAGTCCAAGAGTTTTAACGTCAAAGACTGGTTTTAAAAAAAAAAATCTGTTCTTTCCCAATAAAACTTTGGCAAAGCTGTTGATTCTTGTGCTGGCATTAAACAAAGCAAACAGCAAGTTACTCTTCTACGAGGAGAAACGTGGATGGACCTGGTCATCTGCCCCATTTTTAATTCATGCAGTGGTGAATCCCAGGTGTTTTTAAAAATGTAAAGACGCAGCCGCTAACAGAAAAGCCAGGATGGCCGGTGACATCTGGACTGAATGGATCCGACCTACCTCTGATTACTGACTCATTGCTGCACTGTGCTACAAAAACATGTCTCTTGAATTAGCTGCAGCATTTTAAATTTCCCTCCCTCCCTCTGTACCAGCAGTAGTAATCCAATAGACAGCAGTATTACTGCAATAATTCTGCCTCAGATACAAAATTAGATCCTTTTTTTTGGAATCTTGAACAGGTTGCCGATGGTGTCATGTGGGTGGAAATCTCACTTCACTGCTACCCTGCTGTTATGTATTTGCTTCATGGGTTTTTTGCTTAAGAATTAATAGCAATGTGTTACTAGCAACACATTGCTATTAAGAACTAGTTGGTTTAATTAGCAAAAGGTTTAACAATCACACTACACATTACCAGTTCATCCAGCAGGCTCACAACCACCTGCCTCATCGTGGATTCCCCGAACCCACCTGGCTGGGGTTTTATTGAGTCTTGTGAAGATCACACGACTGGCTAAGCCACTCCCAACTCATCAGCTCTACAACTACTTTGGCCTGTGAGCATACTCACAGGTGCATACATTACACTGCTTCCCCTTTTTTTTAGAAGCAAGGTATTTATACAATATTTCAAATCATTACTTTATCATGATTACAATTTTACAAATTTCACTGCTGAGCCTCAGTATCTTGTTGTAAGCTTTTAGCTTCCTCCTGCTCCGACCTCCATTTTTTTGAAGCTGGCTGGCCATGCCCATTTTCTATATTCTTATTTGACTCCAGAGACCGTCTTGGGGAATTTCTGTTTTCAGGGCTTGTATCCCAGGATTTCTGACCACGATCTTCCTGTGTCCTCTTGAGTTTCCTTGGAATCCTTACATCTGTCCTCATGTTAGCATTCTTCCGAAGGTCTTAATATTCCCAGTTATCAATATCTTGTCTAGTTAGTTTGCGTTCCCTCGCAGATCTTCTCAACTGAACCCCAACTCCACCGCCCCTCCCCCCCCCCCCCCCCCCCCGGCAGATACACAGTCTCTGCGAGATTGTCCCAAACCCGCAGAAATCTCCATTCAGTCGGCTGCATCTGAATTGGTGGGGATATGGATGATGTGTCCGTTGAAGTACTTGGATCTGCTAACTGACTCTGATCATTGTCCAAGTCAGGCTCATAATTATCTACTTGTGGTACTGAAGGTACATCACTCACTAGCAACATTTGATCCACATGAACCTTCCTGATATATTCACCAATTTTGACCAAGTACTGCTTGGTGCTACATACCCGAATAATTATACCAATGTCCCATTTGCGTGGACTTGCCCTTTTCGATGGACTGAGAACTCTGACCTGATCATCTTCCTGAAAGCACCGCTCTTTAGTACCGGAACGATAATGACATTTCTGCACCGATTGTGCCTTCTCTACCTATCAGACATTTTTGGTTGCAATAAACTGAGAAGCATCCTCAGCCTACGCTTCATCAATAATTCAGCAGGTGTGTACCCTCTTATTGAATGAGGCGTAGTCCTATATTTGAAAGAAAATTCGCTAACCTGTGCTTCATGCTCACCGATGATCCAGTCTGTAGTACTAGTTTCTGCAAAGCCTCCTTGACAATCCTGACCGACCTTTCAGCTGCACCATTCGAAGCAGGATGATATGGTGCGACCAATGTGTGTTTGATACCGTTGTGTCTGGCTAAATTCACACATTGCATGGACCAAAATTGCGGCCCATTATCTGACACCATTTGTTCGGGCAGGCCATGGCATGCAAAAATGTCCCATAATTCATCCAATGTACGCTCTGTAGTCGTAGATGACCCCCCCCCATATGCCGTACCTCCAGCCATTTCGAATGGCTGATCAATTAGAACCAGAAAATTATCACTGCCCCTCTCGCAAAAATCAATATGTATTCTTTGGAATGGTCTCGTTGGTCAACTCCATGTTTGCAGTAGCGTTTTATCTGGCATGGTCCTGCAGTCTTGACAGATAGTACACTTACTTACTAATACTTCTAAATCTTTATCCAACCCAGGCCAATAAACAAAACTTTGGGCCGCAGCTTCAAGCCTACGATGCCAGTATGCTCACCATAAAGTTCCGTCAAAACTTTGGCTCATACTGCATTGGGAATGGCTACTCTCAGGCCCCATTTTAGACATCTCTGCTCACATGATAATTTGTGCCGACAATAATAAAAGGGCTTTATCCTCTCGTCCAAATGCGATCTTCAAACCACCCTCGCAGAGTGTGCTCATAGGTCCGCTGTAACATGGCATCTTTCTGTGTGTGCTCTGCAATAATAGAGGCGGTGACTGGAAAGTAATTATCAATGACATCTAGGGCCCAAGTTTCCACAAGATAAAAAACGGGCGCCCCCCCGAGCTGGGCGCCCGTTTTTTGCGCCTAAAACGGCGGCAGAAAAAAAACGCGCTATTCTCGAGCGCTTTGCTGCTCCTTGTCTGTTTGGCGCAGCGCCCAGGGGGGCGGAGCCTACACTCGCGCCGATTTTGTAAGTGGGAGGGGGCGGGTACTATTTAAATTTGTTTTTTTTCCTGCCGGCAACGCTGCTCGTGCGCGTTGGAGTGTTCGCGCATGCTCAGTGTGAAAAAAACATTGGCACTCGGCCATTTTTGTAGTTCTTTGTAGCTGTTTAATTTTTGAACATTTTTTTAATAAAAGCACATTGCCATCAGCACATCAGCACTTGCAGCCTTCTCACTGTCTCCTTCCCCTCCACGGCAACAAATCGCTGTTTCCTTCCCCTCCCTCCCCTCCGCGGCGGCAAACCGCTGTCTCCTTCCCCTCCCACCCCTCCGCGGCAACAAACCGCTGTCTCCTTTCCCTCCCTCCCCTCCGCGGCGGCAAACCGCTGTCTCCTTCCCCTCCCTCCCCTTCGCGGGAAAGAACGGGCGCCTCCACCCCCCCCCGCGGGCAGAATTCTCCGTGCCTGAAGCACTTTCACACAGGTAGGAAGATGGTTTATTTAATCTTTTCTTTGCTTATAAATGTTTATTCAGGTTGGATTTATTTGTATAATATTTGTAGAAGTATAAATAAGGATTTATTGTAGAATTTAATGAGTTCCCTTCCCCCCCTCCCCCCACCTCGTTCTGGACGCCTAATTTGTAACCTGCGCCTGATTTTTTAATGTGTAGAACAGGTTTTTTCAGTTCTACAAAAATCTTCACTTGCTCCATTCTACTTTAGTTTGGAGTACGTTTTCACTGTGGAAACTTTGAAATCAGGCGTCAGTGGCCGGAAACGCCCCCTTTTGAAGAAAAAATTCTGTTCCAAAGTAGAACTGTTCTACCTGACTAGAACTGCAGAAAAAAAAATGTGGAGAATTGCGATTTCTAAGATAGTCCGTTCTCCACTAGTTGCTCCTAAAAATCAGGCGCAAATCATGTGGAAACTTGGGCCCCGAGAGTGAAGATTGTTCGCATACAATTTCAGAATCTTCATGAGGCAACCTTGAAAGGGCATTCGCCACTGCATTCTGCTTCGACGTGCGATACTCGATTCTGTAATCGTATTGAGACAATAAAATAGCCCATCTGTGCATCTTGGAAGTTGTCATAGATGGAATTGCGGCCTTTGGGTCTAGAATAGATAGTAACAGTTTGTGATCAGTTACTAGCATGAATTGGCGTCCCAAAAGAAATTGGTGAAACTTTTTAATACCAAATATCATCGCCAAAGCCTCTTTCTCAATCTGGGCATAATTTTGTTCGCTTTTGTTGATCGTACGCAATGTTTTTCCTTCCCATCATTCATAACATGGCCGATCACTTCTTCCAAATTATACCCAGAGGCATCACACGTGAGTCTCAGTTCACGAGTCAGATTATAATGGATGAGAAGAACACTACTGCTCAAGCGTCGCTTGCATGTGTTGTATGTATTCTGTTGCTCTTTGTCCCATATCTTCGCACCCCTTTCTTTAATAAATAATGGAATGGTGCGAGCACCATTGCTAGTCCAGAAAGAAAATGAGCATAATATTGGACGATGCCTAAAAAGGATCATAATTCAGTAACTTTTTTCGGTTCTGGAGCCACCATGATGGCTTGCACTTTCTCCTTAACTGGTTGGAGACCAGTTTCATCAACCCGCAATCCTAGATAAACCACCTCACGCTTTATGAATGCACATTTACTCCTCTTCAGCTTCAAATTATGGTCATTGAGGTTTTCCCTCTGTGCCGGTGGCTATCAACACATCTTGATTGCACAAACAGTGATTAATTCCTTGTAAGATCTGATCCATGGTAGCCTGAAATATCTTTAGTGAGGACTTGATACCATTGGGCAACTTAGTGTATGAATATTAACCTTTGTGTGTGTTGACTGCCAGACACTGCTGACTATCCTTGTCAACGTTGAGTTGAGCATAGGCGTGGGAGAGATCCAGTTTAGTGAAGACTTTGGCTCTCGCCAGTTCTGCACACAGATCCTTTGATGTCGGTAAAGGGTACTGTTCATCGTCAACTGCTCGATTGAGGGTAATTTTATAATCCCCACAGAACTACCATTTTGTCTGCCTTCGGAACTACAACTAGCGGGGTGGCCCAGTCACTTCTATCAGCTTTCACTAAAACTCAGTTTTTCTCCAACTTAAGCTCTCGTTCAACCTGCGATTTTAATGCATATGGTACCAATCTTGGTCTACAAAAAATAGGTTTGACATCTGACCTAATCCAAATATGTGCATTGCATCCCTAGATGCTCTCATATGAGTCCTCAAACATGTTAGCATATTTCACCAGCAGAGTATCTAGCTGAGACTTAACCATTTCTGTACTACCAATGCTGTACCAATCCAAATGAAGCACTCTTAGCCAATCTTTGCCCATAAGTGTCGGCTGATTGATGTATTTCGCTATAATAATAATAGGTAATCTTGCTTGTTGCCCCTGCTATTGTACTATGCACTCCATTTGTCCAGGCATCTAAAGTTGTTCCCCTGAATATGTTTTCAATACTGCTGAGCTCGCTTTTAGTGGTATGCCCCTGAAATTCTTGTAATACACATCCTGACCAATTATTGAGTCGCTGTCTCCATTGTCATATTATAGCGCTCTACTCGGAACTCCTTCATGGCAAACGAGCCAAAAGTGGGCAGAAGAAATGTTACAAGGAAACCCTCAAAGCTTGCCTGATAAAGTGCAACATCCCCACTGATACCTGTGAGTCTCTGGCCAAAGACCGCCCTAAGTGGAGGAAGTGCATCCGGAAGGGCGCTGAGCTCCTCGAGTCTCATCGCAGAGAGCATGTAGAAATCAAGCGCAGGCAGCGGAAACAGCGAGCGGCAAACCAGTCCCTCCCACCCCTTCCCTCAACGACTACCTGTTCCACCTGTGACAGGGACTGTGGTTCTCGTATTGGACTGTTCAGTCACCTAAGAACTAATTTTTGGAGTGGAAGCAAGTCTTCCTCGATTCCGAGGGACCGCCTATGATGATGATGTCATATTAATCCATCAATTATTAATCAATACTAATGTTCTGAAATCCTGATGTAAGGAATGTACTGCCTTGCCCTTCACTGCATATACACCAAAACCTACACTGTTCTGATCGGTTTCCACCCAGTGAAATCTTTGATTATCATTGGACCTGTCCTTGGATTTGCATGCGGCTGCAATGTGTCCCCTTGGCACCGATAGCATCTTGCCCGCTTGAACCGACAAGCACTGTTGTGCGATATGGTTGCCATTACACCTATGCCATCTATTTTTCTTGGTGTCATAACTCTTCCTCCGACTAGGGCTCACCCTTTTCTGCATTCTACACTCCAGTGACTGCGCACTGCTACTACTGCCGGTAATGGCTGAAATTCCTTAATATTTTTTTCTGCCATCTCCATGGAGGTGACTACCTTGCAAGCTTTCTAAAAGAGAGATCATCCATACTTAACAATTTTGATTGGATACGTTCATCTGTTAGTTCACATACAAATTTATCTCGAAGAGCCCGATCTGGGAATCCTCCAAAATTGCATAGAGATTATTTTCTTATGGCAACAATGTATTCAGTGATGGTTTCACCAGGTCTTTGGTTTCTCATTGCAAACTTATAGCTCTCCGCTATTTTTAAAAGCTGTGGATCAAAATGATTCTCCAGTATCTGTAGTCTGTCTGAGAATAAAGCATCCTTAACCTTTCCTGGGGTTAACAAAATCACCAAGATTTAATCATTCTCTGCACCAATCATGACTAACAGAATAGCTTTCATCTTTTCATACACTGCATGATTGCTTAATTGTGAATCTGCCACACCTGCTGAGACTGCATTGATATCATTAGCTCTTAAAAAAAAACATTTGCAATCTTTCACTAAACAATTATTCCTGTCAAAGACTCCCAAATTACTGACATAACTTGTCACATCCATATTGCCGCCTTAGTTTAATAGCCGTTAATCATTCTTGATAACCTTGAATTGCTTTTCAATGACTCAAAATGGCTTTCCACAAGCTCTCTTTGTCAGTTCAACACTGTTCAGTACTCACACAAAAAATGGTACTATCAGACTCTCATTTGGGAATCACACTGCCGGTATATCTCCTTGTTGTGCTCCACTTGCATTTGCCTTCACATAAAGAGAAATTCCACCAAACATTTCTTAAGGAAGAAATCCCATCTTCATCTCAATTTTGTAATGTATATGCTTCATGGGTTCTTTGCTTAAGAATTCATAGCAACACATTGCTATTAAGAACTAGTTGGTTTATTAGCAAAAGGTTTAACAATCACACTACACATTACTAGTTCATCCACAAGGCTCACAACCACCGGCCTCATCATGGATACCCCCGAACCCAACTGGCTGGGGTTTTATTGAGTCTTGTGAACATCACGTGACTTGCTAAACCACTACAACTATGTTGTGTATAACAAAAAATAAAATGCCCCCTTTTGGCAAGGGCATGAGAACCCACAAATTAACAAATAAACTTTTGTAAACTAAAATCAAATTAAAATTTGGTTGCACTCCAGTGCCCACTTCTCGTGGAAGGCCATGAGCGTACTGGTGGACACCGCAAGCTGCATCTCCAGGGACACCCTGGCACGAACATAACCGCGGAAGAGAGACAGGCAGTTGGGCTGAACGGCCCCCTCAACCGCCCGCTGCCAGGCCCAGGAGCAGTCCTACGAGGAGGCCCTCCGACCTGACCGCTCACCTCTGCACAGGATGCCCAAAGATCAGAGTGTAGGACTGATGTGCAGCCAAAATTTGAGGAGGAGCCCCTTCAAATAATGGAATAGGGGCTGCAACCTCACACATTCAACATAAATATGGAACATGGCCTCTTGCAGACAGCAGAAATCACAGACAGCCTGGGAGTCCGTGAATCGACTTAAAAACCTATTGTCTGGGACTGCCCCGTGCCATACCCTCCAGGCCAAGTCCCATTTAAATAAAGGGAGGACTCCTGCATAGGGAGCACTCCATTTGGGACTCCCGCCTCCTCCAGACGGCAAAATGGTGCGCCATGGTGGATGGCAGACGATGATGGCAAAGTGGAGAGTGCAAGAGCAGCCCGTACAGGAATTCCCTCCGTGCAGAACTGAAAGGCAACGAGGGGATTTCCCGGAGGAGGCTCAAGTTGTGAGGTGCCAGCACCCAAGGGAAGTTTCAGGGCTTGGTGCCGATGAGGAATTCCGTCCGGATGAGGGTCAGTTCGGACGGGATCTTCCCATGTGCTTCAGCCTCCTCAATGCACCTAGTGGAGTCAGGCCCCAGTGCCATTTTTAGCGACACAAAGCCACTACAACTAATGCCTCCTGATTAAAGCGGGGGGTGGGGGGGTAGGGCACATGCCAAAAACTTTTCAAGTGCCCCCTTGTTTTTGGGGGGGGGGCACAAAAACACATACAAGTGCCCCCTGGCTAAAAGAGGGGGAGGGGAGCACTAAAACCGACAACTTAAGCAAATTAAACTTTAAACATTAAAATCAAATTAAAATTTGGTTGCCGGGGGTGATGATGCACTCCAATCCCCCTGGCGCCCACCTCTCGCAGAAGGCCGCGAGCGTACTGGTGGACACCGCCTGCTCCATCTCCAGGGACACCCTGCCTCAGATGTAACCGCGACTCACTACAACTATTTTGTTGTAAGACAATTAAATCATTAAAACAAGTACCCCTGATTAAAGGTGGGGTGGGGAGAACACTCCAAAAACTCCCAAACAAGTGCCCCCTTGTTTTTTTTTGAGGGCACTAAAAACACAAATTATACAAGTGCCCCCTGGCTAAAAAGGGGGGGGGCACTAAACAAATTAAACTTTAGACAAAAAAACATCAAATTAAAATTTGGTTGTCGGGGGTGATGATGCACTCCAGTCCCTCCGGCGCCCACCTCACGGAAGACACGAGTGTACCAGTGTTCCATCTCCAGGGACACCCTGGCTCGGATGTAACCGTGACCAAGCCACTACAAACCTGTGAGCATATTCACAGGTGCATACACTACACCTGCCAATGAAGTAAGATCCAACCCCATATTAACAATGGTCCCTTGCTTTGGTGGGAGGGATTGTGAAAACATAGGCCTAGAAATTGGACAAGATCTGAAAACGAGCTCGGATATCGGAAAACGCAATTAGCCCAAATGTACTAATGTCACAACAGAAGAGAGAGCGTACTCCAAGACGTTCTGACGCAGCACTTGGAGCTATTAGTGTAGGAGGTGGACAGGAGGAGCGAGGTCCTCTATCTGCTGGAGCCCAGGACGTCTTTCAGACAAACAGATGGCAATGCCAGCAGTGTAGCCCTGAGGACGTGAATGCAGTGCAGCAATGTTTAATAACTTCACATAAGTGGCCAAGGTCAGTGAATTCATCGTCAAATGCATATCCTTACAACTGAACCACTAGGCTCAGAAACTGCCCAATTCAGCACCCCGCTCCACTCACCTACCAAAAATCTCTTATCAATCACATTATACCTCACATTCATAGCTTCACATCACTCTCACACACTTAGCACTGCTGCAAGCCTCACACCCACATCTCACAGCTTGCATACACTGCCAGTTATTCAACCATGATAGCCACATCAGACAAACACATTGCACCACACTCACTGATACACTTCCCTCTCTCTTGGAGGCAGCAGGGGCTACCCGCATGGAGAAGGGCACATCTGCATGACCTAACCCTCATGGAGGAGATGGTGCTGAATGTTGGAGCGGCCATCGCTGTGCACGTGGCCAGCGGTGGAGCTGAAACAGTCAAAAATGATGGTACCCTCATACCTAATCCTTCTTCTCATATCCCATTTACCCCTCATCCCATAATCTTCTGATTAACAAGCTGCAGATAGAAACATAGAAAATAGGTGCAGGAGTAGGCCATTCGGCCCTTCTAGCCTGCACCGCCATTCAATGAGTTCATGGCTGAACATGCAACTTCAGTACCCCATTCCTGCTTTCTTGCCATACCGCTTGATCTCCTTAGTAGTAAGGACTACATCTAACTCCTTTTTGAATATATTTAGTGAATTGGCCTCAACAACTTTCTGTGGTAGAGAATTCCACAGGTTCACCACTCTCTGGGTGAAGAAGTTTCTCCTCATCTCGGTCCTAAATGGCTTACCCCTTATCCTTAGACTGTGACCCCTGGTTCTGGACTTCCCCAACATTGTGAACATTCTTTCTGCATCTAACCTGTCTAAACCCATCAGAATTTGAAACGTTTCTATGAGGTCCCCTCTCATTCTTCTGAACTCCAGTGAATACAAGCCCAGTTGATTCAGTCTTTCTTGATATGTCAGTCCCGCCATCCCGGGAATCAGTCTGGTGAACCTTCGCTGCACTCCCTCAATAACAATAATGTCCTTCCTCAAGTTAGGAGACCAAAACTGTACACAATACTCCAGGTGTGGCCTCACCAGGGCCCTGTACAACTGTAGCAACACCTCCCTGCCCCTGTACCCAAATCCCCTCGCTATGAAGGCCAACATGCCATTTGCTTTCTTAACCGCATGCTGTACTTACATGCCAACCTTCAATGACTGATGTACCATGACACCCAGGTCTTGTTGCACCTCCCCTTTTCCTAATCTGTCACCATTCAGATAATAGTCTGTCTCTCTGTTTTTACCACCAAAGTGGACAACCTCACATTTATCCACATTATACTTCATCTGCCATGCATTTGCCTAACCTATCCAAGTCACTCTGCAGCCTCATAGCATCCTCCTCGCAGCTCACACTGCCACTTAACTTAGTGTCATCCGCAAATTTGGAGATACTACATTTAATCCCCTCGTCTAAATCATTAATATACAGTGTAAACAGCTGGGGCCCCAGCACAGAACCTTGCGGTAAGCCACTCGTCACTGCCTGCCATTCTGAAAAGTACCCATTTACTCCTACTCTTTGCTTCCTGTCTGACAACCTTTTCTCAATCCATGTCAGCACACTACCCCCAATCCCATGTGCTTTAACTTTGCACATTAATCTCTTGTGTGGAACCTTGTCGAAAGCCTTCTGAAAGTCCAAATATACCACATCAAATGGTTCTCCCTTGTCCAATCTACTGGAAACATCCTCAAAAAATTCCAGAAGATTTGTCAAGCATGATTTCCCTTTCACAAATCCATGCTGACTTGGACCTATCATGTCACCTCTTTCCAAATGCGCTGCTATGACATCCTTAATAATTGATTCCATCATCTTGCCCACTACCGATGTCAGGCTGACCGGTCTATAATTCCCTGTTTTCTCTCCCTCCTTTTTTAAAAAGTGGGGTTACATTGGCTATCCTCCACTCGATAGGAACTGATCCAGAGTCAATGGAATGTTGGAAAATGACTGTCAATGCATCCGCTATTTCCAAGGCCACCTCCTTAAGTACTCTGGGATGCAGTCCATCAGGCCCTGGAGATTTATCGGCCTTCAATCCCATCAATTTCCCCAACACAATTTCCCGACTAATAAAGATTTCCCTCAGTTCCTCCTCCTTACTAGACCCTCTGACCCTTATATCCGGAATGTTGTTAGTGTCCTCCTTCGTGAATACCGAACCAAAGTACTTGTTCAATTGGTCTGCCATTTCTTTGTTCCCCGTTATGACTTCCCCTGATTCTGACTGCAGGGAACCTACATTTGTCTTTACTAACCTTTTTCTCTTTACATATCTATAGAAACTTTTGCAATCCATCTTAATGTTCCCTGCAAGCTTCCTCTAGTACTCTATTTTCCCTGCCCTAATCAAACCCTTCGTCCTCCTCTGCTGAGTTCTAAATTTCTCCCAGTCTCCGGGTTAGCTGCTATTTCTGGCCAATTTGTATGCCACTTCCTTGGCTTTAATACTATCACTGATTTCCCTTGATAGCCACGGTTGAGCCACCTTCACTTTTTTATTTTTACGCCAGACAGGAATGTACAATTGTTGTAGTTCATCCATGCGGTCTCTAAATGTCTGCCATTGCCCATCCACAGTCAACCCCTCAAGTATCATTCGCCAATCAATCCTAGCCAATTCACGCCTCATACCTTCAAAGTTACCCTTCTTTAAGTTCTGGACCATGGTCTCTGAATTAACTGTTTCATTCTCCATCCTAATGCAGAATGCCACCATATTATGGTCACTCTTCCCCAAGGGGCCTCGCACAACGAGATTGCTAATTAATCCTCTCTCATTACACAAGATGGTGTAAGCATGCACCTCTTTTCTCCCCTCCCCAACCCTACCCTTGTTCCTTTCTCTTTTCAGATAGCCAAGTACTGCAACCTGCCAGTGGTGGAGGGGCAAGAACTGAAAGAGGAAGAAGGCAGTTATGCTGAAGTCACAGCACTGGCACTCGATTTCACACTTGCAGCCAACAGCTCAAATACTGGCATTCTGCTTATTTTGGAGGATAAGTTAGATGCGGAATCTGTATGTGGTGAGACACTGGGCACGAGTTGCCTGCAGCCAGGGCAAGGGTGGTGCATGTGCCAGCTTCCCTGGAGGGTGAGGTTGCACACAAGTTCTGCTGTGGAGGACTCGGATGAGAACTTCGATGGGTCGGCCTACAGAAAAAGGCTGATGGGTATGCACAATGAAATGCTTGGTAGCCGGAGTGCAATGTCAAGGACCATGGAGCAGTTCAGCTCCAACCTTGCACAAGACTTTGCGCAGAGCATGGAGCCCATACTTTCCAACATGGAAGTGATGGCCAACTCCATTAGCACACTTGTGGACCCAACCATGATGCAGCATCTGATGACCAATGTCTCAGCTTCCATTGCAGTACAAGCACAAACTGGGTGCTGCAGTGGAAGCCCAGACTTCTGTCATGCAAGCTAAGCTTGCTGCAGTTACCAGTGTTGAAAAGGGCTTGCAAGGTGTCACAACAGTCCAACAATCTGTCCTCCAACAGATTACTAGGATCGCTGAGGTGCTGCCTGGGGGGGTGGCAGTAGCTCTATGGAGCATGAAGCTGCTGTCCTCTCTCAGGGTGACTGCATTTGTCCTCCCACCACTGCCACTCCTGCAGTGCCCTTGCTTTTGCTTGTTAGCGAGCCAGCCTGGACTGCCGCCATCCATGGCAAAATGGTGCAGTCCAAAGCTAGGCCAGAGCTGCTCGAGGTCATCCTGCAAGGCCATCTACAGTCTCCCCCATTGAAAGTCAGCAACCTTCCACTAGCCATGCTTTGGCCACGGGGGTAACACTGCGTAGGAGCACCAGGAGAGGCAAAGGCACATTGAAGACAGGCACTAAGGGAATTCACAAGGATAATTAGTTGACTTTGGTATGTGATATAGGATGGTTTGATTTCTAAATTTGATTTGGAATGTTTGTTTTGTGATGGCTTTTATTGTAGCTTTGTGGCCAAGAGGATGCTGTGATCTTATTGAAATGTAAAAGATTCTGAGGGGGCTTGTCAGGGTAGTTGCAGAGAGAACGTTTCCCCTCGTGGGGCATCTAGAACTAGGGAGCATAGTTTCAGAATAAGGGGTCGCCCATTTAAAACAGAAATGAGGAGGAATTTCTTCTCTCAGAGGGTTGTGAATCTGTGGAATTCTCTGCTCCAGAGAGTTGTGGAGGCTGGGTCTTTGAATATATTTAAGGTGGAGATAGACAGATTTTTGAATAATAAGGGAGTCAAGGGTTATGGGGAGCGGGCAAGGAAATGAAGTTGAGACCAAGATCAGATCAGCCATGATCTTATTGAATGGCAGGGCAGTCTCGAGGGGCCAAATGGCCTACTCCTGCTCCTATTTCTTAGTTCTTATGTGATGGTCAGTCACAGAGGGAAGGTAAGATGTGGGACTGTTCGTGAATTGGGTTTGTGTTCACTGATATCGTAGTTGGATGAGTCGGCCATGGACAGCCTGGCCAGAAAGGGGCTGTGTTGGTTGCTTTTATTTGACCATACATCGGCAAGAATTGGGGATGTCAGTTGCCCATAAATGCTAGCAGTAGGGCTATGGTGTGTGACTCAATATGCAAGTGCTTAATATAAAAGGGGAGATTTTCTTCTTTGGGATATTGTGTACCCCAAACCTGTGATTTTCTGTCCATTGTGGACAATAAGGTCTGCGATTTCCTGATAATGTGTTCCTGGCCTGCACCAAAATAAGGTTGTGCAGAACATCATAGACAGTCCTTCGAAATTGAGGAAGACTTGCTTCCAATCCAAAAATTAGTTCTCAGGTGACTGAACAGTTCAATACGGGAATTACAGTCTCTGTCACAGGTGGGACAGACAGTTGTTGAAGGAAAGGGTGGGCGGGACTGGTTTGCCGCACACTCCTTCCGCTGCCTGGTTTCTGCATGCTCTCGGCGATGAGACTCAAGGTGCTCAGCGCCCTCCCAGATAAACTTCCTCCACTTAGGGCATTCTTTGGCCAGGGACTCCCAGGTGTCGGTGGGGATGTTGCACTTTATCAAGGAGACTTTAAGGGTGTCCTTGAAACGTTTCCTCTGCCCACCTTGGGCTCGCCTGCTGTATCGTAGTTCCGAGTAGAGTGCTTGCTTTGGGAGTCTTGTGTCAGGCATGCGAACAATGTGGTCAGTGCTTCGATGCTGGGGATGTTGGCCTGGTTGAGGACACTAACGTTGGTGCGTCTGTCCTCCCAGGGGATTTGCAGGATCTTGCGGAGCATCGTTGGTGGTATTTCTCCAGCAATTTGAGGTGTCTACTGTATATGATCCACGTCACCTATTAGCACTTTAAAAGGTAGCTTCCATGTGGTGCCCTTATGAAATTAAAGCTATGTTCTCAATCCAGATCTGTGTACTGCTGATTGTTAAACATGATGCTTGTTACTCCCTGCAGCTCTCAGCAAGTGTTACTGCATGTAAAATTGCTAGAGAATGAACTCGAGGATTTAAAATCCATCATGAAGAACCTGGAGGACAGAAATTATAAGCTGCAGGTTCAAAACAGACAACTGGTATGTATCTATAAACACACATTGGGTTTAAAATTCAATTCAATTAAGGCTAGGTGACCTTCAAAGTTCTTGCCTGGATTTAATTTATTTGTAGCTAATTAAAAACAAATTCCTCCTTCTAGTTCTTTCCTCCCCTGCCCCACTGATTTATGCAGGGGTATAGTACCACAAATAACTCACAAATGAAGAATAGCTCTTTTGATAGTGATTGTCAGCAGGTAATTTGACAGTGAGGCTTACACAGCTGAACCCGATCCTGTCCTCATCTGCAGTCCACAGGCATACTCTCCAGCAGCAGTCACTGGATAATGATTGGGTGATTGAAGCTAGACCAGATGTTCTGAGGCCAGTTGTGGACAAGGACCAAAGCCTCAACTGAGATAAGGAACAGACTCCCCAAAGAAGACACAGGAGATAGTTTTGAGGAAATGTAAGAGGATACTGGATAGATCTTTGGCAAAGAAACTGATTAAGACTATGAGAGAGAATAGTGTATTGTATTTTTCAAATTGCAACCAGATGGACTGCAATAGTTTCTTCTGTGTTGTGTATGCAATAACTCAATAGACTGAATACTGTAAACTCCAAACAGGTACAAACCTGGCTCTACTTTATTAAGGCCCAAAGTGATTACATTACAAGATGGCCGGCCTTTTATACCTGGGCCGCACACACGTGCGCAAAGCCCAATGACCTCCGACAGTGGTGCCACCTGGTGGCTAGTAAACCCAAGCATACATACGTGACAATATCCCCCTTTAAGATATTAGTAACGGTCTTTTTACAAATTGAGACAGTCCGGGGCTTTCCGCTCCCTAGTTGAACGTCTCAGTTCAACTCCAGCCTTGGGCGAGCGTTCTGAGTCTGTTATGACTGGGGGCTGGGTAGCCGATCTGATGGAGTGGCAATGACCACGTCAGGGATTGAAAGCCCAGATTCATTGATGACAGCGGAGTCCTCTGACGTTTCATACTCTGCTTGATGGTTTGGACTGCATGCTCTGCTTGTCCATTGGATGCGGGTTTGAATGGTGCTGACCTCACATGTTTGATACCATTGAGTTGGTTGGTTGGTCACTGATTGTGTCTTCCTCAGACTGTTCTGGTTCATCCGTGTGCTGCAGCTTTATCTGATTGACATGTTTCTTGCATGTCTACCCATTCTTGAGCTTAACGATAAAGACTGTGTTGCCCTCCTTAGCCGTAACAGTACCGGCGATCCATTTGGGACCTTGACCATAATTCAGTACATACACAGGATCATTGATAGAAATGTCGTGTGACACAGTAGCGTGATCATGATATCCTTGCTGACTTTGACGTCTGTATTCGACACGATTATTCAAGTCAGGGTGGACGAGAGAGCCTGGTCTTGAGACCTCTCTTCATCAATAGTCCAGCAGGAGAGACCCTGGTAAGCGTATGGGGTCTTGTCCTGTAACTAAGCAATATGCGTGACAAGCGACTTTGTAGTGAACCTTGAGTTACACGTTTCATACTCTGCTTGATGGTTTGGACTGCATGCTCTGCTTGTCCATTGGATGCGGGTTTGAATGGTGCTGACCTCACATGTTTGATACCATTGAGTTTCATGAACTCTTGAAACTCCATACTGGTGAAGCAAGATCCGTTGTTGCTTACAACGATGTCAGGCAGACCATGCGTAGAAAACATGACACGAAGGCTCTCAATGGTAGCTGTGGATGTGCTGGATGACATGATTGTACACTCTATCCACTTGGAATAAGCATCCACCACAACTAGGAACATCTTTCCCAGGGAGGGACCTGCAAAGTCGATGTGGATCCTGGACCATGGTTTAGATGGCCACGACCACAGACTTGGCTGCGATTCCGCTGGTGCTTTACTTAGCTGCATGCAAGTGTTGCACTGATGCACACATGATTCCAGATCAGAGTCAATTCCAGACCATACATGAGACCTGGGCAATGGCTTTCATCATGACAATACCTGTTTGCGTGCTATGTAGATCATGCATAAATTACTCTCTGCCTTTCTTGGACATAACAACACAATTATCCCACAGAATACAATCTGATTGAATGGATAGTTTGTCTTTGTGACGAACTGTAAGGTTTGGTCTCCTCACACATTTGCTTGGGTATGGCAGACCAATCACTAAGGATACAACGTTTCACAACCGATTAAATTGGGTCCTGGCTGATCCAGGTCTTAACTTATTGGGCTGTGACAAGGGTTCCTTCACTTTGAAAAGCATCCATGACTAACAGTAGATCTGCTGGTTGTGGCGTTTCCACCTCCGGTGTGGGCAACGGCAGACGGCTCAATGCATTGGCAGAATTCTCAGTGCCGGGTCTATGGCGAATGACATAATCATAGGCAGATAATGTCACTGCCCACCTTTGGATGCGGGACGATGCATTGGTATTGATACCTTTGTTTTCCGAAAACAATGAATTGAGTAGCTTGTGATCTGTTTCCAGTTCAAACCGAAAACCAAACAGGTACTGATGCATATTTTTAACCCCATACACACAGGCTAATACTTCTTTCTCTACCATGCTATAGGCGCTTTCCGCCTTTGACAAACTTTGAAGCATATGCAACAGGTTGTAATTTGTCCGACTCATTAGCTCGTTGGACCACGCAACCAACTCCATATGACGAAGCATCATAGGCCAATACTAGACGCTTACATGGATCATAATGTACCAGCAGCTTGTTAGAGCAAAGCAGATTACTAGCTTTCTCAAAAGCTCTATCTTGAAACGCACCCCAAACTCAGTTGTCGCCTTTTCTTAGCAGCATGTGCAGTGGCTCTAATAAGGTGCTCAATCTAGGTAAGAAATTACCGAAGTTGTTGAGTAGACCAAGGAACGAACGCAGCTCCGTCACATTCTGAGGCTTGGGTGCATTTTTGATGGTCTTGGTTTTCAAGTCCGTAGGCTTGATACCGTCAGCAGCAATTTTCCTCCCCAGGAATTCAACTTCCGGTGACATGAAGACGCACTTCGAGTGTTTCAGTCTGAGTCCTACTTTGTCCAGACGATGTAGAATCTCTTCTAGGTTGTTCAGAAGATCGGCGGAGTCATAGCCTGTGACCAGTGTACCATCTTGGAAGACTCTCCATGTTCCTCTGAAATATGCTGCAGCCGAGCGAATTCCAAAAGGGCACCTATTGTAGATAAACAGTCCTTTATGAGTGTTGATGCACATAAGTTTCTTCGACATGTCGACCAGCTCCTGTATCATGTAGGCCGACGTCAGATCCAGTTTTGTGAACGACTTCCCCCCGGCTAGCATTGCAAATAGGTCATCAGCCTTCGGTAACGGGTATTGATCCTGTTTAGAAACTCGGTTGATCATAACCTTGTAGTCTCCACAAATCCTGACAGTGCCATCACTTTTCAACACGGGAACAATGGGGCCGGCCCATTCGTTAAATTCGACCGGTGATATGATCACTTCACACTGGAGTCTGTCCAGTTCGATTTCGACCACCTTCCTCATCATGTACGGAATTGCCCGAGCTTTATGATGGACGGGTCTTGCATCCGAGTCCACATGGATCTGCACCTTGGCTCCCGTGAAATTGCCAATGCCTCGTTCAATCAGTAAGGGGAACTTGCTCAGCACTTGAGCACATGGAGTATCCTCCTCCGACGACAACGCTTTGATCTCGTTCCGGTTCCATTTGATTTGTTCTAACCAGTTCCTGCCGAACAGCATTGGACCATTGCCTGGAACAATCCATAACGGTAAATCGTGAACCGCACCATCATACGACATCTTGATTACTGCACTGCCGATCACCGTTCTGAGTTCTTTAGTGTACGTATGCAACTTGGCATTGACTGGGCTCAGCAAGGCCTCACAGCCTTAGTATCCCACAGCCTGTCGAATGTCCTCTGGCTCATTATTGATTGACTCGCACCCGTGTCCAATTCCATCGGTACCGGCACACCGTTAAGTTTTACATAAATCATTATCGGTTGGCTCTTTGTTAGTAACAAATACAGTCCATACACTTCCTCCTCTGGTATCTCAGATTACAAATCCAGATCCGCGCTAGGCTGGTCATCATCCTCTACGTGGTGTGTTGCAGCATGCTTGCTCAGTTGCAGACACATGCGCTGGAGATGTGTCACACGCGAACAGCCTTTACAAATATGTTTAAACTGACACTGATGAGGCCGATGATTGCCCCTACAACGCCAATACGGTGATATCGAATTCATTCCTGTTGGCCGACTTTGAGCAGCCACAGGTTTCGCGTACGCAGTCGGGTAGGCCCTGCCATATGCAGCTCTGCCAAACGATGATACTATCTTGTTCACAGTACTTGCCGAGTTCCAATTTTTCAATGATAGCTGCTTTAAGCTTTTGTCCGTCATGCATGATTGGGCAATCGTGATGGCCTTGCTCAAATCCAGCGTCTCCGCCGCCAGTAGCTTACGTAGGATCACCTCGTGGTTGATGCCAATTACAAAGAAGTCCCGCAGCATGTCTGCCGATGCAGTTTCGAACTTACACAGTCCAGCTAGACGCCTTAGGTCGGCAACGATTTCCGTTACATCCTGGCCCTCAGTGCATATAGAATCGATACCTTGAGATGATGATGCCTTCATCTGGTTTGAGATGATCATGTACCAGAGCACACAATGTTTCATAGTCCTTGTCCGTTGGACTTAAGGGCGAGAGGAGATTCTTTGAGTCCATAGATTTTTGGACAGCAAACCATGAGGAGGATCGCCTGGCGCCGAACTGCTTCTGTCTCTTTTTCCATTTTGTTGGCCATGAAGTACTGGTTCAAGCTGGCTACAAAGTCTGCCCAATCTTCTCCCTCCACGAATCGCTCCAGAATTCCAATTGTGCTCATTTTTGCATGTGAAGGTTCTTGTTACCTCGTCGCCAAATGTTGTGTAGGCAATAACTCAATAGACTGAATACTGTAAACTCCCAACAGGTACAAACCTGGCGTTACTTTTTTAGGGCCCAAAGTGATCACATTACAAGATGGCTGGCCTTTTATACCTGGGCCGCACACATGACCTCCGACAGTGGCATCACCTGGTGATTAGTAAACCCCCATACACACATGACATTCTGAACCTATACATTTCTGTGTTCCTTTCAATTCAGCACAGATCAGGCATCAAACCAAGTTTCGGATCAGCACTGCACAGGTTGAATTTAAACCCCAGTCCTTAAAAAAAATAAGAAAAGACAGAATCCTTTCTCATCCTTGGAGAACATAACCAGTGATTTGCTCTATCTAGACTGGATTCAAACACAAGTCCAATGTGGAAAAGAGTGCCCCAACTTCCATTACAGACTGAGGACACCTCATTACATTAGTCTTAGCTGGATTTGAACTTGGGTCTCCGTTTGAAGGACAGTATTTCAACAAACAGCACAACGTATACATTTATATAGCACCTTTAACATAGAAGAATGTTCCAAAATGCTTCACAGCATGTATTCAAAAATACCGGACAAGCTGAAGAGGAAATATTAGAAAAAACAAAACATTGGTCAGAGAGGTGAGTTTAAAGAAGGATTTTAAAGCAGGCAAGGGAGGTTGAAAGGTGCATGGGTTTCGGGAGTGGATTTCAGAGTATGAGGCTTAGGTGGCTGAAGGCACAGTTGCCAATGCTGGGGCAAAGGGAGAGGGGGGATGCGTCAGGAACGAGAGTTCGGGTTGGAGGGTGGGGGCAGTGTTTGTAGGACTGGGGAAGATTATAGGAATAAGGAGGTGTTAGGTCATGAAGGGATTTAAACTAGAGGATTCCATTTTTTAATTTACGGTAATGTTGGACCAGGAACCAATGTAAGTCAGCAAGGATAGGGCCGATGGGCGAGTGGAACTTGGTGCAGGAAAGGATATGTGCAGCAGAGTTTAGCATGAGTTGACATTTACAAAGGGTGCAGGATAAGATGCTGGCCAGAAGAGCATTGGAATCGTTGAATGTGGAGATGATGATGGGATTTATTTTATTGAGAAACAATGGTGAAGGACTGACGCCCATCAACAATATTACTATGGTCAGTGCTCCTTTCAACTTTCCTCTTGTTCCCGCTAAAGTGAAAATATGCAGTCTTACACGTGGAGGTCAAAACTCAGCAGCCACCTGCTCATTCCTTCCCAGGACCTCAACACTATGGAAATCCTGATTCCTATCAGTTAGGCCTCCCTCTTACAAACTACAGATTTTTTAAAGCTTGGCATCATCTGACCACTACTTTTTGATTTACTTTCATCCTCTATCCTAGTGTTTACAACCTTGGCATGTCCTGCATTATAGGCTTTGTCTTTACCTAGATTTCTCAATTCAAAGTTAATTTAAGCATTCAGAATTGAAGTAGATAGGCTAAGGTCTAGCTTGAAAATTACATACATGATTATAATTATTCCACAGTATTTGAATAAAATATAATGGAAAAACATCATTTTCCCTTGACAGGAATCTAATGTAATTTTTTTTCAATAGGAAAAGGAGTATCAGAATCTGAGCACAAGGATTTGTCAGCTTCAGGAAGAGGTGAGCTCCTGGAATGGGGAGATGCAATTGTAGGATAGATCTATTTGTCTGTATACTGATGCATCTCCTCTGGTCGGGATCAGTGGGAGGATGTGCTGTTTTGTAACAACAAGAATGGTAGGCCGCATAACGCATAATGTATTAATACGGATGCAGATTTATAGTGACTGAATAAATGAAATTGGGTGTAATTTTGATTTTGTGCCTAGTACTGCCCCTAAATCCACCGTTTCAACACATTATGTACTGTAATCAATGGAGGCCAGTTATTTCCCCAGAGTGAGTCACCCCTCACTACTTCCGTGCCTCTATTAACTAGTCAATTATCAAAATTACTTGAATATGTAGAGCATTTCACTTACCTGTCATTTTGTGTATAGGAATGATGTAAATAACAGATGGAACCCAGCAGGAAATGTAAAAAAATAAGAGGGGCCAACATACATTAAATAAAATGAGAATTTAAAAAAAAGATCTGTTGTATCTGAGATTGAAATCTGGTACAATATTAATATATTGAAAAGTAAGATTACACTTTTCATGCATCTAATGCAGAATGGGAAACTAACAGCTGAGAAAGACTATGCACACTGGAGAAATGAGGAGCTGTTATCAGAGAAGGTTGAGCTGAAGGTATGTTACTATAGTGTTAGAAAAAGTGCAAAAAATACTTTTTGGCAGTTTCTTCGATTAACTTTGATCATATTTTGTTTTGTTGCCAGTAAGTCACTGCAATGTAGTACCATTTCAATTCAGGATTCTGCTGCTGCGCCAGTGATCTTTGCTAGAAGGTATGAATATCGGGTGATGACAGTATTGTGCTTGGCTTGCATGGCCTAATTGTGAAGATGTCAGAGCAAAGCCCGATCCTGTTATGACCTGATGGCCACATTTGTGCACTTCCAACAATGGTCACTGTGTAGCAATCAGGAATGGGAACCCTCTTCAACTTGTTTTTTCCATCCTCTCTGGACAGGATGCTGAGGCCAATTGTAGTACAGTAGGGCTACCCTGGCTGAGGCCAGCTAGCTCAGCAGACTGAGGATAGAAACTTGCAACTTACTTGTCTGTGTGGAGTGGTTCTAATTAATCACAGACTGCCCCTTTCTTAAAACTATTGATTTAGGATCTCACAATATCAAATGCTTTATTTTCTGACTTCTAAAGCTAAAAATATACTATTGTTCTTTATCCTTTACAACTATGCAAGTTGAATTTCTCCGAGGGTTCTACCAATCATCCACCATAACCTTGGCAGAAGAACCGTGGAAACCGTAAAGGAATGGTACTAATGCAGTTTCTCTAAGTTTTGCCGGATCACCTGCTGAATTCGTGATAGATGATCAGGAGAACTCCTGTATAAACTCAACCCCTATAGTATTCAATTCTTTGCCACAAGCTGCTAGACAGTCTGGTATAAGTATCTAAAATGTTAATGCCTTGCTTTTTAGAACCAGATGTACGAAGACAAGAGACTTATTTCTGTTAAGGATGTCTTACTAACAGAGGTGGGTGAAACAATGATATAGACTTGTCTCACACTAATGTATATTCTCATGGGTTGCTAATTATATCAGGTTTCCTAAATAGATATTGTCTAAGCTTATTAATAATGGAAAATAGATTACAAAAAAATGTATTTCATAGAATCATAGAAATTTACAGCACAGAAGGAGGTCATTTTGACTCATCATGTCCGCGCCGGCCAACCAAGAGCTACCCAGCCTAATCCCACTTTCCAGCTCTTGGTCTGATTTATGTCCACATGTCCACATGTTTTTCATGCGTAAGATGGACGATAGCCATGAAGTTTCATGTTGTGATCCGCTGTACCTGATCTGGACTGAAATTCCTCCAGATGCTATATTGGATTTTTAAAAATAATTGTTCTGGGATGTGGGCGTCGCTGGCAAAACCAGCATTTATTGCCCAACCCTAATTACCCTTGAGAAGGTGGTAGTGAGCTGCCTTGTTGAACCGCTACAGTTCATGTGGTGAAGGTACTCCCACAGTGCTGTTTGGGAGGGAGTTCCAGGACTTTGACTCAATGACGATGAAGGAACAGCGATATATTTCCAAGTCAGGCTGCTATGTAACTTGGAGGGGATCTTGCAGGTTATAGCGTTCCCATGCGCCTGCTGCCCTTGTCCTTCTAGATGGTGGAGGTCGCGGGTTTGGGAGGTGCTGTTGAAGAAGCCTTGGCGAGTTGCTGCGGTGCATCTTGTAGATGGTACACACTGCAGCCACGGTGCACCTGTGGTGGATGGAGTGAATGTTTAAGGTGGTGGATGGGGTGCTGATCAAGGGAGCTGCTTTGTCCTGGATGGTGTCGATTGGGCACCTTTTAGTCATCCAGGGCACCCATCTGCATTAGGCGCCAGTTTCCTTAGATATGTAAATTGGCATCCAATGCTGAATCTAGGACCCTGAATGAGAAATCCAGGTACAAATGGATAGAGCTTGTTATGCTCCACCTAGTTATACTAGGTCTTAAGTGGGCTAACCATTGGTTTTAAAGGGAACTGCTGGAGGATGCTAAAAAAAAAGGCCCTGGAAATGTTCAGTTTTTATTTTTATGGGCCCAGTACGCATGCTCCGCCTGAGCCCACAAAAAAAATTCCAGCCCACCACTAGTACAGTTGAAGCCTGTCAAGGATCGCCACTCCCTACCCAGCAAGACCTGACCTCGATGTGAGAGCTAGCCAATTCCCACATTACCTAACCAGTGAGCAGGGGTGCCTGTAGCTTGCTAGAGGCAGTTAAATGAGGCCCAAAGCCTAATTTGGGTTGAATCTCAGGCCGACATGGACTGGCACGCAGAGTGGTTGCTCCGCCGACTTCGCCATATTTTGGACGCAAGTTGAATATCTCCCCCAAAATAAATTACTAATGGGGAAAGGGAGTAGAAATATAGAGCGGAATCTGTAAAACTGAATATTGGATCCAATGATAGGATTCCATTGCTGTAGTTGTATTATTGCCACAGTTCTGATTCAGACATGCCATTTCTCAGCAAATCAATGGTAAGACTGTTAAATACATTTGTCAGAGGGTTGCAGGAATATTTATCAGACAAGAAGCATGAAAGAATGGTAAGATAACATTGTATTAACTAGATAAGAACAGGAATGGAGAACAATGTAGGGATCTGTAGGTTAAAGAATAGAATCAAAGATTTATTCATGGGACTCAAATTGGGTTTGGGCAAAATTCAAAGACTTTGAAGTGTTTTAATGTGGAAATGATCTGATACAGATTTGTTGACATCTATATCATTGGGTTTCTGAGGCTGCAGTGTATTATTATTTTTCAGAAAATAAACCAGTCAGAGGAATTGAAATCAACTGCAGAGGAATATAATAACATCATTAAGGTAAAAGCAACAACCAGCACTTTAAAAACTGAAATGAAAATGTTTATTTTACATCAGGACCAATCTATTTGCTGTTAAAACATTTTGAGACATGTTCAGATGTCTTAATCATGTCTTAATGTAAAGGTCCAAAACCACATTTTGATCATTATCTAAAAGAAAAACAGAAAATATTGGAAATACACAGCAGATCCAACAGGATCGGGAAGAAAAAATACATTTTTGATAGAGATTCTTCATCCGAATGTTAGATTTTATCCAAATGGATTTAAATGAACCTATTTTAAGTTTGGAAACTTGTTTGGTGTTCATCCCAAGTAGAACGTATTTTTTAACTTGTATTGCTTTTTTAAATGAGCAGATGTCCTGTTGTGCTGCTAATGGGTAGACTGGGATGTGGAGAACAGTATTTCTTACCAATCCATTTTAACTTAGCAATTTACTTTGTTTTCAGTTCTGAACTGCATTGTTAGGTATGAACTATCTCTGTTGCCTCACTTCTGGATTTTAGGGTATTCAAGGATAGCTTGGGTCAACCAATAAATTAATTGAAATAGTATGGTTGAAAATGATAAAATCTTTTTATTTTTAATAGTTTCCGAGCTAAAAATTCGATAGCCTCCGAAAACGGGTGCGGGGATCACAATGCACGATTAACCTGCGCCTGTTCAAAGTAATGCAGGCAGCATGCAAACTTTGTGCTGCCTGCTAATTTAAAACTGAATATTGGATCCAATGATAGGATTCCATTGCTGTAGTTGTATTATTGCCACAGTTCTGATTCAGACATGCCATTTCTCAGCAAATCAATGGTAAGACTGTTAAATACATTTGTCAGAGGGTTGCAGGAATATTTATCAGACAAGAAGCATGAAAGAATGGTAAGATAACATTGTATTAACTAGATAAGAACAGGAATGGAGAATAGTGGCGTGCAGCCCAGTGCTAAACATGTTGCTGAGTGGCTCCCCATAAAAGGGAGGTGCACTTTGATGAGACCAGATGCTGGAAGCCATTCCAAAAGGTAGTTTCAACTGGGAAACATTCAGCAATGGCCCAAAAGCCAGAGAGACGGCTCCAAGGTTCACAGACACAGCACTGGAGCTCTTAGTACAGGAGATGAAGAGGAGGAGAGAGGTCTTGTTTCTGCAGGAGGCCCATACCTCACATTCATATGGTCCATCTCACCCACGCACACTTGCCATTGCTGCAAGCCTTCCTGCTGATGAATGCACGTTCATCTGTGAGAGGTTAAGAGAGGGTGTCAGCTCCAGCTTTGAGGTCAAAAATGGCAGCGCTGGCGTCAAATCAGCATTACACACTGATTGACGTCACGATCTGCGTACTCTGCATACTTCCGGCGCACACTCCCAGCACCCATGCTAATGCCTCACCAAAATAGTGTCTGCTGCGCACGCTGCTTGGACACCATTTCAACCCAAAACAGCACCCGTAGCACCCAATCAACGGACATTACGCAACCAAACTTTTAGCCCATAGAGGTTTCAATTTTCCTAAGTTTCTTTTGCAGTTTTATTCCCATCATTTTTCTCCTCTCCTAAAAGTGCTAAATCTTACTGGGATACAGTCCCAGAAGTGCCTGTCCCCCAATTGACCATGCAGTTGTGCGAGCCTAGACAGTGACTGTCTGCAGGATATTCAACAGTGGAAGCATTCAAACCAAGTCTGATGCTGTCCTCATCCAATGCCACACATATTCCAGCAACCATCACTAAGTACTGATCAGAAAATGAGAACTCTGGCTATTCTTTCCTCCATCTAATCCAGGGATATTGAAGCCAATTGTCGCACCCAAACTGCAACCTTGGCTGAGACCAGCTAACTCACCACTAACCAGGTGTTGATTTGGAACCTTCCTGGTCTGTGTTGCTCAGCTATTCACTGAATAAACTATTGAACCATCAGGGTTTCTAAGTTCCATGAGCAATGAGCATGTCCAACATGCAAATGTTGGGACATAATAAGTAGTACAATATGCTGCACAAATTTCTGGGGATGATTCTGGATCCCCAGTGCCAACTCCTGTGCCAGTGGAGTTCACCATTGCCTGATGGGAGCCAGCACTTGAGATCCTGAATCCTCTTGCTCAGTTAGAGAAACAATAACATATACATGGTGATTGGAAACCTGCCTGAGTTTACTCTACGGAATTCTGTGCCAGATAACTGTCCTGGTAATTATTAATTAACGATTAATATGTGGCTTTGGTGTTAAATAAATGCTCTTTTTTTTCCAATTACAGGGATTGAAAGAAGAAATAAATAGATTACAGTATCATCTCACATGTGAAGATTTGTCAACGTAAGTTGAATACAGTAACAGACATCAAGGTTTGAAAGTCCTACAGAGCCTGAGTTTTGGCCATGATGTTTTTTTCATCTGTCTTGGAAATGGGGATGGGGTTACTTGATGCATTTACACAGTACTGTATGAGCCATTACAGAATAGAGTGACTGAAATTTGAGTCTTGTAACAAAGTAAACATGATGTTAGCAAAATAAAGTTTATGGAGTGTACATTTTTTCAAAGTACTTACCCTTTTTACGTTGAACATATATCTATCTGTCTATATATATCCATCTGACCTGTTTCTGTGCTGTATATTCTATGTAAGGGAAGGGGAGGATAAAAAAGGTATGGGGATAAGTGAGAAGGGCTAAGGGAGGTAATGGAAGTGAGGTATGCATGGAAGGAGTAAGAAAGGAGGCAGTTGTAGGACTTGGACCAGGTGTCAGGCAAGGTGCTTGAACACACTCCGTTTGCATTGCTTTCCACTGAAATCCTGTTATACACCTCCCATCATCCTCTCCCCACCCGTGGCCCAAAACCTGCCTATAACCCTAGCTGGATCTCTCCTCTAACTTCTAGAAAAAAAAGAGATAGCAGGCAAAGGAATGAGGAGTGAGAAAAGAACAGGAAAGAAGTCAAAGTAAGAGGGAAGCAAAAGAGGACATAGATGAGCAGAAAGAACAGGGGAGGAAAGAGAACCAGAAACACAAAACGTTTACTTTAACAATAACAACAACTTGCATTTATATTGCACCTTAATGTAGAAAAATGTCCCAAGGTACTTCACAGAGGCATAATCTAACAAAAATGGACAGCCAAACAAAGAAGGAAGTATTAAGCATAACCAAAAGTTTGGTCAAGAAGTGGGTTGAAGGAAAGCCTTAAAACGGGAGATGGAATTGGAGAGGCAGAAGAGTGAGGGATGGAATTCCATAGTGTCTGGCCAAGAAGGATGCAGGTACGACCACCAATGGTAGGGCAATGGGTGAATGCACAAAAGGCCAGAGTCAGCAACAGAAAATTTGGAGTGGGGCATTGGCGGGTTGGAACAGGTTGCAGAGATAGGAAGGGGCAAGGCTGTGAAAGAAGCAACATGGAATTGATGGCAAGCCTACGGAGTTTTTGGTGGGGTTTAAGATGATAGGTTCAGTCTCCCCAACGTTTAACTGGAGAAAATTGCAGCTCATCCAAGATTAGATATCGGCAACAACAGAGGCAGTGGAGGGCTCAAGAAAGGTGATGGAAAGGTGGAGCTGGGTGCTATTACCATGCTTGTCGAATAGAAGATGTCGACAAGGAGAATAACGTAGATGAGGAAGAGGAGGGGTCCAAGGAAGGCTCCTTGAATGACTATAGCTAACAGTGCAAGAGCAGGAAAAGAAGACACTGCTGGAGATGTGCTGGCTATGATTGGATAGGTAAGAGTGGAGTCAAGCGAAGGCAATCCCACTGAGCTGGGCAACAGAGGAAAGGTATTGGAGAAGTATGATGTGGTCGACTATGTCAAAGACTACAGAGGTCAAGGAGGTCGAGGAGGTATAATGCCATAGTTCGAGAGGATGTTATTTGTGACTGATTAGTGGTGTGGCAGGGATGGAAACCTGATTGGAGGTGAAGAGGCAGATGCATTGCAGAGCTTCTGCAGGTGGGGGTGGGGGGGGGAGGCGGGGGGAGGTGTTTACAGGACGGCAAGTTTACATTGCAGTTTCTCTGCTCCCTAGGAAAACAAATTAAAGTTGAAAATCAAATGAGTAAATACAGAGTCTTGTTCTAATGACTGGTGTGCAACGGCCACCACATGTTAAAAAAATCCACCAACAGGCATCTTCCACCCTTCCAAGATTTAGTTCGGGACCTGGAACTTTAGGTCCTTCATTGAATCACCTGTGAACTTCTTGACGTGGAATCAAGTCATCCTCGATTCGAGGGACTGCCTATGATGATGAGAATAAATCTATTAAGAGATTCATGTTCATGATGAATAATTAATAGAACACTTGCACGTGACTTGGGTCTTCTTTACTCAAATATGAGAATTTAAGAGGCTCTTTTCGATATTGTTGAAAAAAATAATTCTCTTTTCCCTACTGACAGTGCCTGTGGCATGCAGAGTGTGGAATTACAAAGTCCCACTGCTCCTGAAAAAGCTCCAGAACACTCACTACAACTAGAAATAGAAGAGAGTCAGCAGGTAGGAATTGTGTGTAGAACTCAATTAGAGCAATTCACTCAGCTCTGTATATTTGCCAATCCCAGAACCGAAAGGAGGCAGGCCAAGGGGTGGGACCATGACACAATTTCTCATGTCTGCACAGACTTTGGTGTTCAGTTTATTTTCTGCACAGTCCAGTGGAAAAACTGATAGTCCAGTTCGAAGCCAGTTAGGTTGCATCTCTGTGAAGATGCTAGTTGAAGGTAACTTGACTGATGTTGACTAAAGCTAAAGGAAAATAACTTTGCTACAGAGTACAGGTTGTCCATGTATTGCATAAAAATTAAATTAAAATGAGGAAAGCGGTGGCCAGGGCTCCTTGCGGAATGGCTGCTGACTTTTCGTGGAATGCCTGCCGTTCACGCAATTGCCCTCAAGCATTTTTCCGGCGGTGACCATATCCGTCCCGCTCACACCACTTCCACCCCGCTGCTGCTGAAGCCTCCTAAGTGCGATATCACAGCGCGCACAGCAGGACCGGAACCAATGTCCTAGGGGGAGTGTTTGCAAGTGCTGTTGGGGAGGAGTTAAACTAATATGGCAGGGGAATGGGAACAAATGCAGGGAGACAGAGGGAAACAAAATGGAGACAGAAGCAAAAGACAGAAAGGAGATGAGTAAAAGTGGAGGGCAGAGAAACCCAAGGCAAAAAACAAAAAGGGCCACTGTACAGCAAAATTCTAAAGGGTCAAAGTGTAATAAAAAGGCAAGCCTGAAAGCTCGGTGCCTCAATGCGAGGAGTATTCGGAACCCAGGAGAGGGCTCTGAGCTAGTTAGAGTGGGTGAAAGCTCCGATGAACAGGACCCCAAGAAATAATGCAAAAGACAGGAGGCAACTGAGCAGAGTTAGCACTGGGGTAAGTGTAAACCACAAGGTGATAGGAAGGGACAATATGTATGAATATAAAGGGGCAACAGGAGGGGTCAAAACTAAAAATCATGGTTTAAAAACTAGTATTAAAACACTCTACCTAAACGCACGCAGCATTCGAAATAAAGTAAATGAGTTGACGGCACAAATCATTACAAATGAGTATGATTTGGTGGCCATTACAGAAACTTGGTTGCAGGGTGGCCAAGACTGGGAATTAAACATACAGGGGTATCTGACAATTCGGAAAGATAGACAAGAAGGGAAAGGAGGTGGGGTAGCTCTGTTAATAAAGGATGATATCAGGGCAGTTGTGAGAGACGATTTTGGCTCTAATGAACAAAATGTTGAATCATTGTGGGTGGAGATTAGAGATAGTAAGGGAAAAAGTCACTAGTGGGCGTAGTTTATAGGTCCACAAATAATAACATCACGGTGGGGCGGACAATAATCAAGGGAATAATGGAGGCATGTGAAAAAGGAACGGCAGTAATTATGGGGGATTTTAACCTACATATCGATTGGTCAAATCAAATCGCACTGGGTAGCCTGGAGGAGGAATTCATCGAATGCATATGGGATTGTTTCTTAGAACAGTATGTTACAGAACCTACAAGGGAGCAAGCTATCTTAGACAGGAATAATAAACGATCTCCTAGTAAAAGATCCTCTCGGAATGAGTGATCATAGTATGGTTGAATTTGTAATACAGATTGAGGGTGAGGAAGTAGTGCCTCAAACGAGCTTACTATGCTTAAACAAAGGGGACTACAGTGGGATGAGGGCAGAGTTGGCTAAAGTAGACTGGGAACACAGACTGAACGGTGGCACAATTGAGGAACAGTGGAGGACTTTTAAGGAACTCTTTCATAGTGCTCAACAAAAATATATTCCAGTTGAATAAGAAGGGGGGTAAGAGAAGGGGATAACCAAGGAAATAAAGGAGAGTATCTGTCATGTATTCAACCAGCATTGTAACCCATGTATAATCTGACCTAAGTTGTACACTGTGAGAACAATGACCACTAGGTGGGAGACACTCCTAACCTGGGCCCTCAGGTACAAAAGGGAAAGCTCCACCTACCTTCATCACTTGGAGTGCTAAGGAATAAACGACAGGTCACAGACTGACCTTCTCTCAAGCATGGGCCTCGTGTGCATTTACACTGTATAGTAAGGACCTATCAATGGCGACGAGAAACTGGGATTTAAACCACGCGAGCATGGCCACTAGCAGAACAGACGAGAGGTACTGTGTTAAGGAATGGTTGGGACAGAGATTCAACATTGTTAAAGCAGCACACAGTTCTCCAGGCAGACAGGGGCAATTGGGCATGCCCCAACATGTAGTCGAACCCAGAGGGGGAGTTCGACAGAGACAATGGCAAGCTGAACGGCGATTCACGCTATTGCAAGGGACAATGCGGCCAGTAATGGGGCCATCAACACCTGTTAATGGCGCACTCAAGGACAATAACGGGCAGTCAGGGACTATCAACTGGCAAGGGATCTTTTGTTTCCAACAACAGCTCATGTTGGAGGCGTGGAGGTACACACTCAGCCGGAGTTTGCAGAGATGAGCAAAATACCTGCAGAAATTGCAGAAATGACCGCTGGGGGAAATCGCTGGAAGCTGAAGTTCAGCGAGTTCATGTGGAGCACGTATACAGTTCATACACCAGGACGCCACCGATAATGATGAAAGTGCTCCTCAATGGCATCCCAGTTTCAATGGAGCTAGACACGGGGGCCAGCCAGTCTCTGATGGGTATCAAACAGTTCAAAAAGTTATGGGCGTCCAAGGCCAGGAGGCCAAAATTATCACCGATTGATGCACAGCTACGGACTTACACAAAGCAGATCATTCCGCTGCTAGGCAGCGCCACGGTAGTCGTGACCCACAAAGATTCGGAGAACTGGTTGTCCCTCTGGATTATCCCGGGGACGGTCCCGCACTACTGGGGAGGAGTTGGCTTGCTGTCATGAACTGGAAATGGGGCGATGTCAATGCAATTTCCTCTGTGGAGCGAGTATCATGCTCACAGATCCTGGACAAATATAACTCACTATTTCAACCCAGCATCGGCACTTTCATGGAGGCCAAGGTAGTGATTCACATAAACCCAAACGCCAGGCCAGGACACCTCATGATGCGGGAAAAGATAGAAGGCGAATTGAACCGCCTGCTGAGAGAAGGCATCATCTCGCCAGTCGAATTCAGTGACTGGGCGATCCTGATTGTGCCGGCGCTCAAGGCGGATGGGTCAGTCAGGATATGTGGTGATTACAAGGCCACCATCAATCGGGTGTCACTCCAAGACCAGTACCCGCGACCGAGAGCGGAGGACCTCTTTGCGACTCTATCCAGTGGCAAACTTTTTTCAAAATTGGACCTGACCTCAGCTTACATGACCCAGGAGCTGGTGAGTGAGTCGAAGAAGCTGACCACCATCACGACACACAAAGGGTTGTTTGAGTACAACAGATGTCCGTTCGGGATTCGCTCGGCCGCCGCGATCTTCCAACGAATATGGAAAGCCTCCTCAAGTCGATTCCAGGCACGGTGGTTTTTCAGGACGACATCCTCATCACGGGTTACGATACTGAAGAACACCTGCACAACCTGGAGGAGGTGCTACGCAGACTGGACTGGGTAGGGCTGCGACAGAAAAAGGCGAAGTGCGTCTTCCTAGCTCCAGAGGTAGAATTCCTGGGGATAAGGGTAGCAGCAGACGGGATCAGCCCTACTGCGTCCAAGACGGAAGCTATCCAGAAAGTACCCAGACCCCGTAACACGACGGAGCTGCTTTCGTTTCTGGGGCTACGGAACTATTTTGGTAACTTTCTTCCCACATTGAGCACGCTGCTAGAGCCGCTACACGTGCTCCTACGCAAAGGTCGCGAATGGATCTGTGGGGACAGCCAGGAAAGGGCTTTTAATAAAGCACGCAATTTGTTATGTTCCAACTCTCTGTTAACACTATACGCCCCATGTAAGAAACTTGTGTTAACGTGCGATGCATCATCCTATGGTGTCGGGTGTGTGTTGCAGCATGTCAATGTCAAGGGTCAGTTACAGCCGGTAGCTTATGCCTCCAGGAGTCTGTCCCAGACAGAAAGGGGTTACGGGATGGTAGAAAAGGAGGCGCTCGCATGTGTATATGCTGTAAAGAAAATGCACCAGTACCTGTTTGGTAGGAAATTTGAGCTGGTGACAGATCACAAACCCCTAACGTCCCTTTTGGCCGACAACAAGGCCATGAATGCAAACGCATCGGCCCGCATACAGAGGTGGGCACTCACGTTAGCCGCCCATGACTATACAATTCGGCACAGACCGGGCACCGAAAACTGCGCCGGTGCACTCAGCAGGCTCCCACTAGCCACCACTGAAGGGGCTACCGAGCATGCTGCTGAGATGGTCATGGCTGTTGAAGCTTTCGGAAGCGAAGGCTCACCCGTGACAGCCCGTCAGATTAAAGTCTGGACAAAAAGAGACCCGCTATTGTCTCTAGTCAAGAAATGTGTCCTGAATGGGGACTGGGCAGCCACGTACAGGGCATGCCCTGAGGAATTTAAACCATTTCACAGGTGCAGGGATGAACTCTTGATTCAGGCCGATTGCCTACTGTGGGGAAACCGCGTAGTCATGCCCCAGATGGGCAGAGAGGTGTTCATCAGAGAACTCCACAATGAGCACCCGGGCATTGTCATGATGAAGGCAATTGCCAGGTCACACGTTTGGTGGACAGGAATAGACGCAGATCTGTGTTCGCAGGTGCAACACGTGTGCCCAGCTGGGCAATGCGCCCAGGGAAGCCGCCCTTAGCCCCTGGCCATGGCCCGCCAAGCCTTGGTCATGCATCCATGTGGACTACGCAGGTCCTTTCATGGGAAAAATGTTTTTGGTTGTTGTAGACGCCGACTCCAAATGGATCGTGTGTGACATTTTAAATTCAAGCACATCCTCTGCCACGGTAGAAAGTCTACTGGCAATGCTTGCCACCCACGGTCTACCGGACGTCTTGGTCAGTGACAATGGCCCGTGCTTCACAAGCACTGAATTCCAGGACTTCATGGTAGGCAATGGAATTAACCATGTTAGAACGGCACCATTCAAGCCGGCCTCAAACGGCCAGGCAGAACGAGCAGTGCAGATAATCAAACAGGGGATGCTCAGAATCCAAGGGGGTTCCCTACAAAGACGATTATCACGCCTCCTGTTGGCCTATAGATCCCGACAGGGGTTTCACCCGCAGAGCTGCTAATGAAAAGGACGCTCAAAACCCGGTTATCCCTTATACACTCCACCATGAAAGAAATTGTCGAGAGCAAGCGCCAGCCACAATATGACGACCATGACAGGAATGCGAGGGCGCGATGTATTGATGTAAATGATCCTGTTTTTGTCCTCAACTACGCTGCCGGGCCCAAATGGCTCGCAGGTACTGTGATTGCCAAAGAGGGAAATAGGATTCTGGTAGTTAAACTTACCAATGGACAAATCTGCCGCAAACATGTGGATCAAACAAAAAGGAGGTTCAGCAACTCCATAGACGAAGCAGAGGAAGAACACGATGTAGAGTTCACTCCACCACAGGTGACCGAACACCGGAACCAAAGGGAGGAGAGCCCAGTCACTGTGGGCAGTCCGGACAGGCCTGAGGCACCGCAAACAGCAGACACTCAGCCCAGCGCCCAACAACTGGAGCCCCAACTCAGGCACTCTACAAGAGAGCGTAAACCACCAGAGAGACTCAACCTGTGATCCCAATAAGACTTTGGGGGGGAGGTGATGTCATGTATTCAACCAGCATTGTAACCCATGTATAATCTGACCTAAGTTGTACACTGTGAGAACAATGACCACTAGGTGGGAGACACTCCGAACCTGGGCCTTCAGGTACAAAAGGGGAAGCTTCACCACTTGGAGTGCTAAGGAATAAAGGACAGGTCACAGACTGACCTCTCAAGCATGGGCCTCGTATGCATTTATACTGTATAGTCAGGACTTATCAGTATCAAATTAAAAACCAATATGTATAAGGTGGCCAAGGTTAGTGGGAAACCAGAAGATTGGGAACATTTTAAACAACAGCAAAGAATGTCTAAGAAAGCAATAAAGAAAGGAAAGATAGATTACGAAAGTAAACTTGCGCAAAACATAAAAACAGATAGTAAAAGCTTTTACAGATAAATAAAACGGAAAAGGGTGACTAAAGTAAATGTTGGTCCCTTAGAAGATGAGATTTAATAATGGGAAATGTGGAAATGGCTGAGACCTTAAACAATTATTTTGCTTCCGTCTTCACAGTGGAAGTCACAAAAACCATGCCATAAATTGCTGGTGACGGGAATGTGGGAAGGGAGGACCTTGAGACAATCACTATCACTAGGGGGGTAGTGCTGGACAGGCTAATGGGACTCAAGGTAGACGAGTCCCCTGGTCCTGAAGAAATGCATCCCAGGGTATTAAAAGAGATGGCGGAAGTTATAGCAGATGCATTCATTATAATCTACCAAAATTCTCTTGACTCTGGGGAGGTACCAGCGGATTGGAAAGCAGCTAATGTAACGCCTCTGTTTAAAAAAGGGGGCAGACAAAAGGCAGATAACTATAGGCCAGTTAGTTTAACATCTGTAGTGGGGAAAATGCTTGAAGCTATCATTAATGAAGAAATAGCGGGACATCTGGATAGGAATAGTGCAATCAAGCAGACGCAACATGGATTCATGAAGAGGAAATCATGTTTAACTAACTGGAATTCTTTGAGGATATAACGAGCATGGTGGATAATGTGTACCGATGGATGTGGTGTATTTAGATTTCCAAACGCATTCGTTAAGGTGCCACACAAAAGGTTACTGCAGAAGATAAAGGTAGGCGGAGTCAGAGGAAATGTATTGGCATGGATCGAGAATTGGCTGGCTAACAGAAAGCAGAGGGTCGGGATAAATGGGTCCTTTTCGGGTTGGAAATCGGTGGTTAGTGGTGTGCCACAGCGATCGGTGCTGGGACCACCACCGTTTACAATATACATAGATGACCTGGAAGAGGGGACAGAGTGTAGTGTAACAAAATTTGCAGATGACACAAAGATTAGTGGGAAAGCGGGTTGTGCACAGGACACAGAGAGGCTGCAAAGAGATTTAGATAGGTTAAGCAAATGGACTAAGGTTTGGCAGATGGAATACAGTGTCGGAAAATGTGAGGTCATCCACCTTGGAAAAAAAAACAGTAAAAGGGAATATTATTTGAATGGGGAGAAATTACAACATGCTGCGGTGCAGAGGGACCAGGGGGTCCTTGTGCATGAATCCCAAAAAGTTAGTTTGCAGGTGCAGCAGGTAATCAGCAAGGCGAATGGAATGTTGGCCTTCATTGCAGGAGGGATGGAGTACAAAAGCAAGGGAGGTCCTGCTGCAACTGTACAGGGTATTGGTGAGGCCGCACCTGGAGTACTGCGTGCAGTTTTGGTCACCTTACTTAAGGAAGGATATACTAGCTTTGGAGGGGGTACACAGACGATTCATTAGGCTGATTCCGGAGATGTGAGGGGGTTACCTTATGATGATAGATTGAGTAGACTGGGTCTTTACTCGCTGGAGTTCAGAAGGATGAGGGTTGATCTTATAGAAACATTTAAAATAATGAAAGGGATAGACAAGATAGAGGCAGAGAGGTTGTTTCCACTGGTCGGGGAGATTAGAACTAGGGGGCACAGCCTCAAAATATGGGGGAGCCAATTAATACCGAGTTGAGAAGGAATTTCTTCTCCCAGAGGGTTGTGAATCTGTGGAACTCTCTGCCCAGGGAAGCAGTTGAGGCTAGCTCATTGAATGTATTCAAATCACAGATAGATAGATTTTTAACCAATAAGGGAATTAAGGGTTATGGGGAGCGGGCGGGTAAGTGGAGCTGAGTCCACGGCCAGATCAGCCATGATCTTGTTGAATGGCAGAGAAGGCTCAAGGGGATAGATGGCCTACTCTTGTTCCTAATTCTTATGTTCTTATGTTCTTGTGTCTCGGAGCGGCTGCAGGACATTTTGGAGGGGGATGGTGAACAGCCAGTTGTCATGGTGCATATAGGTACCAACGTTATAGGTAAAAAAACGGGATGAGGTCCTACAAGCTGAATTTAGGGAGCTAGGAGTTGAATTAAAAAGCAGGACCTCAAAGATAGTAATCTCAGGATTGCTACCAGTGCCACGTGCTAGTCAGAGTAGAAATAGCAGGATAACTCAGATGAATTCGTGGCTTGAGGAGTGGTGCAGGAGGGAGGGATTCAAATTCCTAGGATATTGGAATCGGTTCTGGGGGAGGTGGGACCAGTACAAACCGGACGGTTTGCACCTGGGTAGGACTGGAGCCAATGTCCTGGGGAAGTGTTTGCTAGTGCTGTTGGGGAAGTGTTAAACTAATGTGGCAGGGGGATGGGAACCTATGCAGGGAGACAGAGGGATGTAAAATGGGGGCAGAAGCAAAAGACAGAAAGAAGAAAAGTAAAAGTGGAGGGCAGAGAAACCCAAGGCAAAAATCAAAAAGGGCCACATTACTGCAAAATTCTAAAGGGACAAAGTGTGTTAAAAAGACAAGTTTGAAGGCTCTGTGCCTCAATGCGAGGAATATTCGTAATAAAGTGGACGAATTAACTGCGCAGGCAGCTATTAATGAATATGATATAATTGGGATTACGGAGACATGGCTCCAGGGTGATCAGGCTGGGAACCCAACATCCAGGGGTATTCAACTTTCAGGAAGGATAGACAGATAGGAAAAGGAGGTGGGGTAGTGTTGCTGGTTAAAGAGGAAATGAACGCAATATTAAGGAAGGACATTAGCTTGGATGATGTGGAATCTGTATGGGTAGAGCTGCGGAATACCAAAGGGCAGAAAACGCTAGTGGGAGTTGTGTACAGACCACCAAACAGTAGTAGTGAGGTTGGGGACAGCATCAAAAAAGAAATTAGGGATGCGTGCAATAAAGGTACAGCAGTTATCATGGGCGATTTTAATCTACATATAGATTGGGCTAACCAAACTGGTAGCAATACGGTGGAGGAGGATTTCCTGGAGTGTATTAGGGATGGTTTTCTAGACCAATATGTCGAGGAACCAACCAGAGGGCTGGCCATTCTGGACTGGATGATGTGTAATGAGAAAGGACTCATTAGCAATCTTGTTGTGCGAGGCCCCTTGGGGAAGAGTGACCATAATATGGTAGAATTCTTTATTAAGATGGAGAGAGACACAATTAATTAGAAACTAGGGTCCTGAACTTAAGAAAAGGCAACTTCGACGGTATGAGGCGTGAATTGGCTAGAATAGACTGGCGAGTGATACTTAAAGTGTTGACGGTGGTTCGGTAATGGCAGACCATTTAAATATCACATGTATGAACTTCAGCAATTGTACATCCCTGTCTGGAGTAAAAATAAAAAGGGGAAGGTGGCTCAACCGTGGCTAACAATGGAAATTAGGGATCGTGTTAAATCCAAGGAAGAGGCAGATAAATTGGCCAGAAAAAGCAGCAAACCTGAAGATTGGAGAAATTTAGAATTCAGCAGAGGAGGACAAAGGGTTTAATTAGGAGGGGGAAAATAGAGTATGAGAGTAAGCTTGCAGGGAACATAAAAACTGACTGCAAACTTCTATAGATATGTGAAGAGAAAAAGATTAGTGAAGACAAACGTAGGTCCCTTGCAGTCAGAATTAGGTGAATTAATAATGGGGAACAAGGAAATGGCAGACCAATTGAAAAAATACTTTGGTTCTGTGTAGATGAAGGAATACACAAATAACCTTCCGGAAATACTAGGGGACCGAGGGTCTAGTGAGAAGGAGGAACTGAAGGAAATCCTTATTAGTCAGGAAATTGCATTAGGGAAATTGATGGGATTGAAGCCCGATAAGTCCCCAAGGCCTGATAGTCTGCATTCCAGAGTACTTAAGGAAGTGGCCCGAGAAATAGTGGACGCATTGGTGATCATTTTCCAACAGTCTATCGACTCAGGATCAGTTCCTATGGACTGGAGGGTAGCTAATGTAACACCATTTTTTAAAAAGGGAGGGAGAGAGAAAGTGGGTAATTATAGACTGGTTAGCCTGACATCGGTAGTGGGGAAAATGTTGGAATCAATTATTAAAGATGAAATAGCAGCGCATTTTGAAAGCAGTGACAGGATCGGTCCAAGTCAGCATGGATTTATGAAAGGGAAATCATACTTGACAAATCTTCTCGAATTTTTTGAGGATGTAACTAGTAGAGTGGACAAGGGAGAACCAGTGGATGTGTATTTGGACTTTCAAAAGGCTTTTGACAAGGTCCCACACAAAAGATTGGTGTGCAAAATTAAAGCACATGGTATTGGGGGTAATGTATTGACGTGGATAGAGACCTGGTGGGCAGACAGGAAGCAGAGAGTCGGGATAACGGGTCCTTTTCAGAATGGCAGACAGTGACTAATGGGGCGCCGCAGGGCTCAGTGCTGGGACCCCAGTTATTTACAATATACATCAATGATTTAGATGAAGGAATTGAGAGTGTAATATTTCCAAGTTTGCAGATGACATTAAGCTGGGTGGCAGTGTGAGCTGTGAGGAGGATGCTAAGAGGCCGCAAGGTGACTTGTACAGGTTAGGTGAGTGAAAAAAATTCATGGCAGATGCAGTATAATGTGGATAAATGTGAGGTTATCCACTTTGGTGGCAAAAACAGGAAGGCAGAATATTATCTGAATGGTGACAGATTAGGAAAAGGGAGGTGCAACGAGACCTGGGTGTCATGGTACATCAGTCATTGAAAGTTGGCATGCAGGTACAGCAGGTGGTGAAGAAGGCAAATGGCATGTTGGCCTTCATAGCTAGGGGAACTGAGTATAGGGGCAGGGAGGTCTTACTGCAGTTGTACAGGGCCTTGGTGAGGCCTCACCTGGAATATTGTGTTCAGTTTTGGTCTCCTAATCTGAGGAAGGACATTTTTGCTATTGAGGGAGTGCAGCGAAGGTTCACCAGACTGATTCCCGGGATGGTAGGACTGACATATGAGGAGAGACTGGATCGACTGGGCCTCTATTCACTGGAGTTTAGAAGAATGAGAGGTGTTCTCATAGAAACATATAAAATTCTGACAGGACTGGACAGATTAGATGCAGGAAGAGTGTTCCAGATGTTGGAGAAGTCCAGAACCAGGGGTCACAGTCTAAGGATAAGGGGTGAGCCATTTAGGACCGAGATGAGGAGAAACTTCTTCACTCAGAGAGTTGTTAACCTGTGGAATTCTCTACCGCAGAGAGTTGTTGATGCCAGTTTGTTAGATATATTCAAGAGGGAGTTAGATATGGCCCTTACGACTAAAGGGATCAAGGGGTATGGAGAGAAAGCGGGAAAGGGGTACTGAGGTGAATGATCAGCCATGATATTGAATGGTGGTGCAGGCTCAAAAGGTCGAATGGCCTACTCCTTCACCTATTTTCTATGTTTCTATGTTAAATGGGCTTCCCGTTATTCTGAAGCTATGCCCCTAGTACTTGATTCCCCCATGAGGGGAAACATCCTCTCTGCATCTATCCTGTCAAGCCGCCTCAGAATATTACATGTTTCAATTAGATCACCTCTCATTCTTATGAACTCCAATGAGTGTAGGCCCAGCCTGCTCATCCTTTCCTCACATGATAATGCCTTCATCTCAGGAATCAACCTCATGAACCTTCTCTGAACTGCCTCCAATGCATGTATATCCTTTCTTAAATAAGACCAAAACTGTATGCAGTACTCCAGGTGTGGTCTTACCAACGCCCTATACAGTTGGAGCTGGACTTTCCTGTTTTTGTACTCCATCCCCCTTGCAATAAAAGCCAACATTCCATTTGCCTTCCTGCTTACTTGTTGCACCTGCATGCTAACTTTTTGCGTTTCATGTACAAGAACCCTCAGATCCCTCTGTACTGAAGCATTTTGTAATCGCTCCTCATTTAAATAATAATTTGCTTTTTTATTTTTCCTATCAAAGTGGATATCCTCACACTTTCCCACATTGTACTCCATCTGCCAAATTTTTGCCCACTAACTGAGCCTATCTATATCGCTTTGTAGATTCTTTGCATCCTCCTCACAGCTTGCTTTTCCACCTATCTTTGTATCATCAGCAAATTTGACTATGTTACACTCCGTCCCTTCATCCAAGTCATTCATATAAATTGTAAATAGTTACACTAAGCGCTGTGGCACCCCACTAGTTACAGTTTGTCAACCTGAACATGACCCATTTATCCTGACTCTCTGTTTTCTGTTAGTTAGCCAATCCTCCTCTATTCCTGCTAATATATTACCCCTAACCCTGTGAGCTCTTATCTTGTGCAATAACCTTTTATGTGGCACCTTATCGAATGCTTTCTGGAAATCCAAATACACGACATCTACTGGTTCCCCTGTATCCACTCTGCTTGTTACATCCTCAAAGAACTCCAGCAAATTTGTCAAACATGATTTCCCTTTCATAAAACTATGCTGACTCTGCCTGACTGCATTATGATTTTCTAAATGTCCTGCTACTACTTTCTTAATGATGGACTTCAGCATTTTCCCAATTACAGATGTTAGGCTAACTGGTCTATAGTTTCCTGCTTTCTGTCTTCCTCCTTTCTTCAATAGGGGTGTGTTACATTTGTGGTTTTCCAGTCCACTGGGACCATTCTAAAATTCAGGGAATTTTGGTAGATTACAACCAAAGCATCCACTATCTCTGCAGCCACTTCTTTTACAACTCTACGATGCAGGCCATCAGGTCCAAGGGCTTGTCCACCGTTAGACCCATTAGTTTGCCTAGTAGTTTATCTCTATTGAAAGTGATTGTTTTAAGTCCCCGCCCCCCAATAGTTGCTTGATGATCAATTATTGGGATGATTTTAGTGTCTTCTACCGTGAAGACTGATACAAAATATGTGTTCAAAGTTTCTGCCATTTCCCTGTTTCCCATTATTAATTCTCCAGTCTCATCGTCTAAGTGACCAACGTTTACTTTAGCTACTTGCTTCCTTTTTATATACCTGTAGAAGTTCTTACTGTCTGTTTTTATATGTTTTGCTAGTTTGTTCTCATATGCTATCTTCTCTGTCTTTATCATTTTTTTAATCATCCTTTTCTAAACATTTCCCAATCCTCAGGCCTTCCACTGTCTTTCGCAACATTGTATGCCTTTGTTTTCAATATGATGCCATCCTTTACTTCCTTAGTTAGCCAGGGATGGTTCATCCTTCTCTTAGCGTCTTTTTTTCTCACTGAAATAAATTTTTGCTGATAGTTATGAAATATTTCCTCAAATGTTTGTCACTGCTTTTCTACAGTCTTACCCTTTAATATATTTTCCCAGTCCACTTTAACCAACTCTGCCTTCAAGCCTTTGTAATTACCTTTATTTAAGTCCAGGACACTAGTTTGAGACCTAGCTTTCTCACCCTCAAATTGTATTTGAAATTCTACCATGCTATGATCACTCTTCCCAAGAGGATCATTAATTAATCCAGACTCGTTACACAATACCAGATCTAAAATAGTCTGCTCCCCGGTTGGTTCCACAAAGTATTTTTCCAAGAAACCAGCCCGCGTACACTCTATGAACTCTTCCTCAAGGCTACCTTAAGGTGATTGGCAAAAGAACCAGAGGCGACATGAGAAAAAGCTTTTTTATGTAACGAATGGTTAGGATTTGGAATGCACTACCTGATGGGGTGGTGGATTCAGATTCAATAGTAGCCTTCAAAAGGGAATTGGATAAATATTTGAAGGAGAAAAAAATTGCAGGGATATGGGGAAAGAGCAGGTGAGCGGGATTAACTGTATTGCTCTTCGAAAGAGCCGGCACAGACTCAATGGGCCGAATGGCCTCCTGTGCTGTACCTGTATGATCCTATTATTTGGAAAGGATGAATAGTAAAGGATTTTTTTCACTAATTAACAATTGGTAATGCAGGAGCATACATTTATGATTAATGCGAGAAACTTAAAGACCGAGGTTATAATAATTTTTTTCATGTAATAGGTTATCAGAATATGAACTACTTTTATCATAAGTGATGCTTAAAGCTGATTCAGTCGCAACGCTTAAGAGTAAAGTCGCTAAGCATATGTATAGCCACGAATACTGAAACCTTGCACAATATGACATATATTAAAACCTTTACATATGTGTATGTGTGGGTATAAGTATTATACATAATATAAAATATAATAATTGCTTTTACATAATACTTGGATTTTATTATAGTCTCAGCCTTGGTTCAGTGGTAGCACCCTTGTTTATCAGTCAGAAGGTCTTGGTTCAAGCCCCACTCCATCAGAGATTGGAGTATATAATCTAAGCTGGCACTTCAGTACAGTACTGAGGGAGAATTGCCCTATCTGCCGCCGAGGTAGATAGAAAATATTCCAGGACACTATTTGAAGAAGAGCAGGGCAGTCTCCTGATGATCTGGCCAACATTTAGCCCTAAACCAACACCACTTAAATAGATTATCTGGTCATTTATCACATTGCTGTTTGTGGGATCTTGCTGTGCACAAATAGAATGCTACATTTCCCAACATTACAACCGTGACTGTATTTCATAAGTTTTCATTCTTAAGGATGTCTTGAGGACATAAAAGGCAGTATACAAATACAAGTCCTTTCTTAGTTATATAGGAAAACAGCGCAGTTTGGGATGCAGATAAGTAGAGTAGGTTGGAGTATAGGAGTTTCTCTCCAGTACCAGCTGAGGAGCTAGGAAATCCAGAATTAAGAATCTGGTTGGAGGGCATCATTACAATGTGACAAGTTTATTTAGGCACCTTCTGTAAATTTGTACATAGAAATTGAAGTATAAAAAAGTTCACACAGTTTAACAGAAATGAAAGCAGAACGATCCTTCATTCTTCCTCAAGTTTGCCATGATCCCTAACTTGGTATCATCAGCAAACTTAATTCCTATTGTGTGTGTATATGTACAAATTGGAATCTTGTATGCTATATAAATCTATACTGAAACCTTGTACTACACACACGTCCCGATTTTAACCTGTTATCTCTGCCTGGAATGAGAGTTCTAGACGCACAGACTTTCGCTTATAGATTTATTAAAGGAAAAGATACTCATAAATAACAAACTCAATGATGCAAAAATTGCGAAAGACCTCGCGTTACAGTTGCTGAGCTCAGTTGTACGATGATCATCCCTGGTCTTCCTAATTTTGCTTTACAGTGGCTCACTTTTATCACTCATCTGCACCATTACCTCATGTCCTGCATTCTGTGAACGTTACCAGTTTGCAGTAACTTGTATCAGCTCAGCATTCCAAAGACTCACTGTCTCAGTGGCATCAGTAAATGAAACGTTCCTTGCAAGTTGAAAATCTATCCTATCTTGTGCATGAGACGAGAGGAGAAAATCTCACCCCACCCAGATATGTGCAGAACTTTGCCTTTATTAATATAAATGCAAGCATAGGCTCTGAATTTGATTGTGGATGTTTCTGGTGTACAGAGTACATCAACAATCTAAGTGCAGCAGTTTTTAGTTATATCACCGTGATATGAAGCAGGTTTTCACCCTGCCCCAGATAAATCTCTATCTTGTATCTGGGCCACGACAAATAAATCTGCTTTTTATTCCCCTGGTAGAAGACAGACCTTGCTGCAAATAATTTACCTACACCCTTGTGTGGCATGGTGCCATTTAATGACTCAGCGGGACAAATCAAAGACATTCTGTATCACATATGTTCTCAACTAAACTGGATGGATTTTCAGGCAATCACTGAGGAACTGGTAAGAATTACTGTCACGTGTGGATGTTGAGATTGGCTGAGGTTCTTCTTCATTGTTAGCCACTCCCATGAGCTAACACTCACACTCATTGTATAGACTTTCACATGAGGCAAAATTACTTGGATGAGCTACTAGAGAGCTGCTAGCACCTGTGAAAGCATATGCCAATGTAAGTGAGTGAGGGGAGAAACATAGAAACATAGAAAATAGGTGCAGGAGTAGGCCATTCAGCCCTTCGAGCCTGCACCGCCATTCAATAAGATCATGGCTGATCATTCCCTCAGTACCCCTTTCCTGCTTTCTCTCCATACCCCTTGATCCCCTTAGCCGTAATGGCCATATCTAACTCCCTCTTGAATATATCCAATGAACTGGCATCAACAACTCTCTGCGGCAGGGAATTCCACAGGTTAACAACTCTGAGTGAAGAAGTTTCTCCTCATCTCAGTCCTAAAGAACATTGGCGGAAGTCCTTTAGGCATCAACTTCTTTGCTGGAACAAAGCTCAAGGGCCACTAGGAATCAGCAACGCCCACATCCTAGGAACGGATAAAAAAAAGCAGGAACTTTCCCACAGTTACTATTGCTTTGCTCTTATGCCTCTCCTAGAGGCTTATTACAGAGCAATATTGACAAAGGCCTTGATCGAGTGCTTGTGCCCACATTGTTGAAAGGGAAGAGGAAAAAAGTAGAAATAAAAGGGTTGAATTTTCAGAGGGGCTCTGCCACTTGTCTATCGTAACTACAGCAGAAGAATGGCAGAAACCTTGGAAAACGGCGTTAGCAGCATTTAAGTCGTTTTTCTAGGGTTTCTGCCATTCTTCCACCAAAGTTATGGCAGATAAATGGAAATTCACCCCTAAGTGTTTGGAGAATGTGGTGTTTTTTAATAAGTTACTTGATTTTTTTGTTTCCCCCCGAAGTCTACCCTTCCCATGCACTTTCCTTGACTGAGGAGATAGTCTGGAGACACAATTCCATATCCAACAATACCTCTGGAGACTTGAACACAAAAATCTAGGCTGACACTCCTGTACAGTACTGAGGGAGTGCTACACTGTTGGAGGTGCCATCTTTCGGATGAGATGTTAAACCGAGGCCTCGTTTGCTCTCTCAAGTGGACGTAAAAGATCCTATGGCACTATTTTGAAGAAGATCAGGGGAGTTATTCCCAAGGTCCTGCCCAATATTTATCCCACAATCAACATTACTAAAACAGGATATTTGGTCATTATCATATTGCTTTTTGTGGGAGCTTGCTGTGTGCAAATTGGCTGCTGTGTTTCCTACATTACAACTGTAGCTACACTTCAAAAAGTACTTCATTGGCTGCAAAGCGCTTTTACGTCCATTGGTCGTGAAAGGCGCTGTAGAAATGCAAGTCTTTTATAAAAATTCGAACTCGTCGAAAATGTTCCAACCCACATCCTCTCTATAGTAATCTATTATCTACTTCCAATGGCTTCCCATCCTCCACCTTACTGATTTTTAAAATCCTTGTCCTAGCTTACAAATCACTCCATGGTCTTGTCCTACATTGAAACCTTCTCCAGCCCTATGTCCCCAATAGCAGGCTGCACTCATCCAACTCCAGTGCTCTACTATCGGTGGCGGAGATTTGAGTTATTTGGAATTCCCGTTCCATGCCCCATCCAAAACTTAAAAAGCCTTCTCAAAACCAATCTCTTCAACCACTCATTCGGGTAACTCTCCATTTCTTCTAATTCCTGCTTGGTGTCCCCTTTCCTTTTCCTCCACTTTATCGAGCATCTTGGAAAATGTTGCAATGTTTTAAAGGTGCTATATAAATGCAAATTATGTTATTGAGTTTAAAGGAAATTATATCTGTCTTATGATTCTATTGATTCTGGGCCAACATATATAAGCAAGAGCCAGGTGCCTTAATGAATCACATCAAGTAATTTGGTGACATCTACAGCACTGGGGAGGTGATAGTCAAAACCCTTGAGGCACATTCCCATTACAAAGACAACACTATTACATCAGTTTTTAAACACTATGCCATAAATAGTGTTTGTTTGTCCTTTAATTAAGGATGGGTGGTCTTTTGGGTATAGATCATGGGCATTCTCCTCACTACCAAGTTTGGATGGGGCACACAATACTATTGTGTTGCCAGCTATTCAAGAACATCAGAATGGACACTACTTTAACAATACACATTCAGAGGCATGTTTCTTCTGACTCTAATGAATTACAAGTAGGTAAGCAGATCTTTGCTCGCTATATTCTTGCAATTCATAGTTGGCCCAGTAATTATAACATCTTAACCTGACCTCTTTACATACAGCTGCGTGCGCACATATTTCAATTCAGGCTGAACTGGACAAAAGTAACTCTTATGGTGTAAACCACAAGTAGGAACATTGTTCACTGATCATCACCTACATAACAGAAGGGTTCTCTTCAATGCTTGACATTATACTGTACATGAGGAAATTACTAACATACTGTTCTCTCAACACACAGGCTACACAATCTAAGCATCCCATTTGTACTTGTTTAGGATTATAGTTCCCTTCCCCATTCTCAAGGCTTCAGAGACTGTCCTATCAGTGGTTTAAATAAAACACAACAAGCTTTTGGAATGCATACAAACATTTTGGTTTCTCCCATAAGACCTTGTTTGAAGGCAGAGAACATCATCCATGTACCATCATCTGGGAGTGGCTAAGACAGTGTAGTGTTGAGAAAACCCAGGACTTTTAAGTTGTCTTGCTTTGAGAGAAAATGGAGGGTGGGGAAGCAGTCCTTGTACAGTAGGCTGTTTATAGCAAATGCTTTATCATTTGTTAGTGTGTCCCTCTGGCTATCTGCCCTTTTTAGAGCTATCTTATTTTCCTGTGTTCTGTCTTTCAGATTGTTTACTTGTTTGCTGATCTGTTTGTTTATCCATTTCTTTCTGTCTGCCACTGCTTATCGTTCCTGATTTATCTGTTAGTTCAGTATCTATCTGTACTTGTTACTTATCATCTTTTACTTATAGGTTATGCAGAAAGAGGTTGAAGAGGAGACAAAAGGATTTCTGCAGAAAATCAGCAGCCTGTTTCACACTAAGATTGTCTTGGACATTTACAAGGGTAACCTGGCTCCACAGTTGACAGCAGTCACACAACACTATCAAACAACAGAGAGGGATTCACATGTTAGGTAACTGGATTAGCCCCTGAAGGCACAAATGTTAATGTGACTCAACTATATTTTAGTTATGAGAGAGTCCGAACTAATGGTATTTCATTCTCATTCTCTTAATATACTAATCAGAACTGTGCTTTTCTCTACAGTGCACCACTTTAACATTCTTAAAGTGTGAGCCTCACCATGCGTATCTCACCTATTGAAAAACCTGTGTCAAAAACCTCATACAATTTTTGTGTATTTATTTTACTGCCTGGTATCGGTGTTACCTGCTGTATATGCTTAAGTAGGATAATTACAGATTCACCATGGGCCATAACAGATGAAGTGCAGCTGAAACTTGAGAGCAGGATAAGGGACGGAATTTTTAAAATAACTATTATAGCATTTTAGAGGAGTAGTTTAAACTAAGTCACTATGGGGCCAAACTTGATGGTCCTACCGCTGGCTTCGGCGGTTTCCCCGTTTTTTCGGCGCTCACCCCTCCAGGGGAGATTGGCGAGGCCCTCACACCGGCCGTTTGGAAGGACCTCTGGGGAGTGTGCGCCGGTGTGCAATGCCGAAAAAAGTCCTCCCACCCGAGATTCATCCGAGCGGTCCTCCGCCCCTGCAGGAGAAAAGACCACTGCGTGGGAGCAGGTCTTACCTGGACGATAGGTATGAAGACCTGCAAGAATTTTCCAACATTCTATAGATTCTGGATCAGTTCCTATGGATTGGAGGGTAGCTAATGTCACCCCACTTTTTAAAAAAGGAGGGAGAGAGAAAACAGGGAATTATAGACCGGTCAGCCTGACATCGATAGTGGAGAAAATGCTGGAATCAATTATTAAAGATGTAATAGCAGCGCATTTGGAAAGCAGTGACAGGATCGGTCCAAGTCAGCATGGGTTTATGAAAGGGAAATCATGCTTGACAAATCTTCTAGAATTTTTTGAGGATGTAACTAGTAGAGTGGACAAGGAGAACCAGTGGATGTGGTGTATTTGGACTTTGAAAAGGCTTTTGACAAGGTCCCACACAAGAGATTAATGTGCAATATTAAAGCACATGGTATTGGGAGTAATGTATTGATGTAGATAGAGAACTGGTTGGCAGACAGAAAACAAAGAGTAGGAATAAACGGGTCCTTTTCAGAATGGCAGGCAGTGACTAGTGGGGTACCTCAAGGTTCTGGGACCCCAACTATTTAGAATATACATTCATGAATTAGACAAAGGAATTGAATGTAATATCTCCAAGTTTGCAGATGACACTAAGCTGGGTGGCAGTGTGAGCTGTGAGGAGCATGCTAAGAGGCTGCAGGGTGACTTGGACAGGTTAGGTGAGTGGGCAAATGCATGGCAGATACAGTATAATGTAGATAAATGTGAGGTTATCCACTTTGGTGGCAAAAACAGGAAGGCAGAATATTATCTGAATGGTGACAGATTAGGAAAAGGGGAGGTGCAACGAGACTTGGGTGTCATGGTACATCAGTCATTGAAAGTTGGCATACAGGTACAGCAGGCGGTGAAGAAGGCAAATGGCATGTTGGCCTTCATAGAGGATTTGAGTATAGGACCAGGGAGGTCTTACTGCAGTTGTACAGTGCCTTGATGAGGCCACACCTTGAATATTGTGTTAAGTTTTGGTCTCCTAATCTGAGGAAGGACATTCTTGCTGTTGAGGAAGTACAGCGAAGGTGCACCAGACTGATTCCCAGGATGGCAGGATTGACATATGAAGAAAGACTGGATCGACTAGGCTTATATTCACTGGAATTTAGAAGAATGAGAGGGAATCACAGAAACATATAAAATTCTGATGATTGGACAGGTTAGATGCAGGAAGAATGTTCCCGATATTGGGGATGTCCAGAACCACGGGTCACAGTCTAAGGATAAGGGGTAAGCCATTTAGGACCGAGATGAGGAGGAACTTCTTCACTCAGAGAATTGTGAACCTGTGGAATTCTCTACCACAGAAACTTGTTGAGGCCAATTCGTTAGATATATTCAAAAGGGAGTTAGATGTGGCCCTTACGGCTAAAGGGATCAAGGGGTATAGAGAGAAAGCAGGAATGGGGTACTAAAGTTGATCAGCCATTACCATATTGAATGGTGGTGCAGGCTCGAAGGGCCGAATGGCCTACTCCTGCACCTATTTTCTATGTTTCTATTTAAAAGGTAAGTGAGATTTTTTTTATACTTCTTTTGCAGCGATTTTGTGTTATCAAGGGTCCTCTGAACGTTTTGCGATTTTAAAAAATTTTTTGAGCATTTTTTTTTTGTGTGTTTCCCCCCTCCCTAGGGCCGACTCCAGCCTCGGCGTAACTTTCTCCAGGATTCCATTTGCCGTCCAGAATCCCCTCTACCGCCCAGAATCGGCGTGGTAATGCTCATTTATGCCCATGGCACTTTTTTCCTCCTTTTTTGACCAAAGTTCCACCCAAAGTACCGTCAGGATCTTAGCGGTCTTTTCTGGTAAATGGGCGGAACTTGCCTTTTATCAATTTCGACCCCTATATTTGTAAGGTTCATATGATAGACAAGTTCTTCTTCGTTCTGAGTATTTTTCCTCCTCCAGTGCTGGTCATTCTGCGTCTGGATAGTGATGCCACACACAGACATCACAGATTAAACATTCTGTTCTCACCTAATGTCCGCTAGGCTTGCTTTCCAGGAGGATTACTGGATAATGATCAGGAACAGGAACCCTGGCTGATTGAACCCTTGCCCCGGATGCTGAGGCCAAATGTACTGCCTCTACTGTTGGCCTGGCTGAGATCACCGAACTCAACACAGATCTTTGTAGTAGGGACTGTGATTCAAATAGCACTATAGATTATATCAACTGTGATGCAGAGAAATATGTATGTCATGGGGAATAAATACCTTATATACTAAACAAAATATAACATGCAACTAGTATTGCTGCAAAACAATTTGTAATAATCAGGTTGCTGTCGGATATAAAATAAAAAAGTATTTTAAAAACATTTTTATTTATATTTGACTTTTAGAAATAGTGTTGCAGAAGAAAATGAACATCTTGCAGTAGAGGAGTGTTCAAATGGTGTACCACATCTAAAGAGATTAAAAGAGCATCAGTCGAATGATATGTTGGCCACAGAGTCTGGAGAAGGCCTAAGAATTGCACGAAGGCTATTTAAGGAAATAGAGGTTCTGAAAACAGAAACTCACAGAAGCTCACCTGATTGGCGATTGTTTGAGGATGAAGACTACATGAAGAAAAAAAGTACTGGAGCTGCGCAGGAAACTCGGAGCTTTGCCGTGGAAAATGCTGCAGGGCAAGCAACTGAAACAGAATGGCAGGTAATGTTAAAATGGTGCTAGGTGGGAAATAGAAATGTTGCCCATCACAGTGAAATATTTTGTTTTTACTTTTTTCTGAAAATATTTTTGGTTAAATTTCCACCTTTTATTCAAATTTTTTGTCTCATAATACTGTGAATCGCCATGGGATGTTTCACTATGTTACAGGCACTATATAAATACAAGTTATTGTTGTTTATGAATTTATCCCCACTGTCTGTCCATCTGGCTTGATGCCTCTGCAGCTGAGAGGGTGGAAGAATAATCAATTCCTAGGCTGTACTTAACCTCCAGTAGCAATGCCACCAGAAGGTGCACAGTCCCATACAAATGGAAGCTAAGTATACTCTTGTAGCTTAATGTGTACAACACTGACTTGTTTTATTCTCTTTTACCTCCCCATCCCTCCCCTCTTGATGGCATTAGGTCTTGGCTGGGCTACGTTTCTACAGGTTTCTGTTGCCTTCTGATACCTTGTTGAAGTGAATATTTTTAATCTGTAAGAATAAACCATGAATGTCAGTAGTCTATGTTATCACAGGAACATCGCCGTGAAGCCTGATCATATCCTTAACTGACATTCACATATATGCACTTTCAGCATAGGTGATTTGATAGTGATCAGGAATAGGAACCCCAGCAGATTTTCTTCCTTTCTCCTGAGCATTTGTTACCTCTAGACTCGACAATTGCAATGCTCTCCTGGCTGGCCTCACACCTTGCACCCTCCGTAAGTTTGAACTCATTCAAAACTCTGCTGCCTATAGTCTAACTTGCACCGTCCCATTCACCATCATCGTGTGCTTGCTGACCTACATTGCCTCCTGGCATGGCAATGCCTCAATTTTAAAATTCTCATCCTGATGTTCAAATTCCTCCTTGGCCTCGCCCCTCTTTATCTCTGTAATCTCCTCCAGCCTTATACCGCTCTGAAATCTCTGCACCTCTCCAATTCTGGTCTCTTGCGCATACCCGATTTTCTTCACGCCAACTTTGGCGGCCGTACCTTCAGCTACCTCGGGCCTAAGCTTTGCAATTCCCTGCCTAAACAGCTCTGCCTCTTTATCTCGCTCTTCTCCTTTAAGATGCTCCTTAAAACCACTCTCTTTGACCAAGCGCCAATATCTCCTTATGTGGCTCGGTGCTTGATAACAGTCCTAGTGCCTTGGGATATTTTACTGCTTTGAAGGCGCTATTTAAAGTTGTTGTTTACAGTAAATATCTAGGGGCAGAAATTGAGCCCCGCCCCAATCCATTGGGCGGAGATACCAGAGAAATGTTGGGGTTGGGGCGATGTTCAGGGCGGCTGCGGGCAGATGTGCCCTTGCAGCAGGTCAGGCGCCCCGACCAGTCATCAGCATAGCACTGACATGTCAATTAAAGGGGGGGGGGGGGCCTCTGCAGAGTTTTCTGTTAGGTCCACAGGGCTGCCAGGGAGGGTTTCAGCCGGGCCAGTACAGTAGCCTGGAAACCTGTTGGCGGCCCGGCCGAACCCGGGGATATAATTGTTGGCCCGACCTGGCATTCGGCCAACAATAAAAAATAATATGGCAACTGCGGCAGCGCGACCTCCCATTTAAGGGCGGATGCGCCGCCCAGCCACAGACAACTCCCCGCTGGGGAAAGCTGTCAGTGGCGCCAACCAGCGGCGGCGCTCCTGCAGGGCAATTCGCACAGGGGACGGAAAGGGGGTCACCACTGGTCGTTGTGGGATCAGCACATGCCCACGCAGTGGGAAAATTGGCAGAGTGGAAACCCGTTCCCTCCCCTTCTGGCCTTTGGCAATTTCAGTCGGGTTGCCCGATCCGTCTGCCCCCAGTCGGTAAGGCCTCTCCACTCCATTCCCACCTCGTGGAGTCGGTAATGGAGCTTATGGAGGGGGAGGGGGGGGGCGCAATTTCGGGTCCCTTTCTATTAAACAAGTTACTTTGTATTTTTGAGAACATGCCATTCGCAATTTCTGTTCCTTCTAGCTAACTATTATGTTCTTCTTGCTATAGCTTGAATTTGAGATGTCTCCAGAGCATTGCACACTTCATTTAGATGGATCCAGTCAGACAGAGAATAAGCCAAGATGTGCCACCAGCTCAGTGACTGTCCAACTCCAGAGAGCTTGTCAGGGTTTGAGTCACAACATAGATCAGCAACAAAGTACGTAACCTGACACCAGGAGTTGTGCAATGAAACTAGCTCATGAAGAGGGTACCAGAAATATGTCAGATACTGAAAATATGAAAGAAAAAGGCAGGTTAACAATTTAGGTGGCATAGATGAAGTGTCCCACTGATGCAAGGATCCCATTGAGACATTAACTTGTCTTTTCTCTTTCAGATGGGCATTGGCATTCTGTGTATTTCTAGCATGTTTTTTTATTTTATACAGTGATTGGTACCTGGGAGATACAAATAGTAATCTCATTAAGGGGTCATCTAAATCCCACTGGTAGATTAGAATCTTCAAATCACTCTTGTCTATATACTTAGCTGTCTTTCTATATATCAGATGTCATCTGGACTCGGTGTTCTCCAAGTCACAAGGTTGTAGAATCATGCCTCATCATAGGACAATCATATGATTTAGGCTGATATGGTATGGCAGTGCCGAGGTCCTTTCTGCCTGTTCCGGTGGATGTAAAAGATCACATTGCACTATTCAAAGTTTTCCTGTTGTATTGGCTACCGCTTACCCATCAACAAACAACACCAAAGCAGTTTAGCTCATTTCCTGTTTGTGAACCTTGGTGTACGTAAAATGGCTGTCACAATTGCCTATATCGAAGCAGTTAATACACTTCAAAAAAAGTAATTTATTGGCTGTGAAGTGTTTTGGAATGTCCCAAGGATGTTAGTCGATCACCGTGGTCGCACACAGGAATTCAGACCAGTGTGTTGGCTTCAGGTGAAGCAGGGTTCGAGGCTGTGGGATATTTGGACTGGGGCATACAGATGCAATTCAGTCTCTCTTTTAAAGCCCCTTATATTTTTATATTTTCCATATAAATTTTTATGTACTCCTTGACTTATATTGGTTTATGATCCGCCAATGCCTCACATTTTAAAATCTCATCCGTCTGTTTAAATCCCTTAATGGGATAGTCGCTCCCTATCTCTGTAACCCCCTCCAGTGGTACATCCCCTCCCACCCTAAATACCCTATGTCTCGGACTTAGGTTTTCTCCTATTTCTCCTATCCATTGGTGGGAGGGTGTGATTACAAATTATATATTTACATAGATAGCTTCCTTTATAAATTTGGACAACTACAACTTACATTTATAAAGTACCTTTAATATAGAAACTCACCCTAGGCACTTCACCGAGGCATAAGGAGATAGATTGGATGCTGGGCCAAAGAATAAGATATTAGGAGAGGGACCAAAACTCTGCTCAAAGAAATGAGTTTTAAGGAGGTTTATTGAGTGGGGGGTGTGGAATACAACGAAGGAGCAGTTTGGATCCTAGATGGCTGAGACATGGCCGCCACTACTGGGGCGAATGATGAGAGATGATTCACTGAGTGGCAGTGCCATCATCTTTCAGCTGGTATGAGTGACATTCCTAGTAGGCTTCATGCCAAGCACACCCAGCGTGTCACCTGAGCTCAGTTACAACCAGGAGAGTTTGTAGGTTAGCCTCCTTTGTGGCATCATCTTCTCTGGTTACTTGTTTGTCTGCCTGTGCCAGCTTCTCCTGTGATAGACATTCTGGAAAAATGGCACAAAATATTCATGAGAGATGCAGTCATGCTGGCTGATAGTCAAGCCAAGTAACTCTTCTCAGCAGTGAACTTTGGGGAACCTGTTTTTTCTAGGCAAACGTGGCAGCCGATTTGTGCACAGCAGGGTCCCACAAACAGCAATGAAATGAATAACTGTTAACTAATACCACTAAAACAAATTAACTAATGATTGTTGGCTGAAATAAAAAGCTGGTAGCAGTAAAAGTGACCATGAAGTTAGTGGATTGTCGTAAAAGTCCAACTGGTTCACTAATGTCTTTCAGGGAAGGAAATTTGCTGCCCAGCTGGTCTGGGCCTACATGACTCAAGTCCCACACTAACGCCCTCTGAAAGTGGCCCAGCAAGCCACTTAGTTGTATCAAAAGCAAGAAGCCACCCTCCCGCCACTACCTTCTCAGAGCAACTAGGGATGGGCAATGAATGCTGGCCTTGCAGCAATGCCTTCATCCTGAGACTGAATGACTGGGACTTTGCTCTTTTCACACAAACTGTTTCACTGAATGATGCCTTCAGGCAGACAAATAATAGGTGAATTGTTGGCATTTAATTCATAACAACATTAGTGGAGCAACCATTTAAAATCTGACAATAAAACTGAAGGTATTTATTCAAGATTTCAAATTTGAGTGCTATATTTTGAGAGAAAAAAACAATATTCATCGTTTTTAGCTTATTTTGTTTATAGAAACATAGAAACATAGAAAATAGGTGCAGGAGTAGGCCATTCAGCTCTTCTAGCCTGCACCGCCATTCAATGAGTCCATGGCTGAACATGAAACTTCAGTACCCCCTTCCTGCTTTCTCGCCATACCCCTTGATCCCCCGAGTAGTAATGACTTCATCTAACTCCCTTTTGAATATATTTAGTGAATTGGCCTCAACTACTTTCTGTGGTAGAGAATTCCACAGGTTCACCACTCTCTGGGTGAAGAAGTTTCTCCTCATCTCGGTCCTAAATGGCTTACCCCTTATGCTTAGACTGTGACCCCTGGTTCTGGACTTCCCCAACATTGGGAACATTCTTCCTGCATCTAACCTGTCTGAACCCATCAGAATTTTAAACGTTTCTATGAGGTCCCCTCTCATTCTTCTGAACTCCAGTGAATACAAGCCCAGTTGATCCAGTCTTTCTTGATAGGTCAGTCCCACCATCCCGGGAATCAGTCTGGTGAATCTTCGCTGCACTCGCTCAATAGCAAGAATGTCCTTCCTCAAGTTAGGAGACCAAAACTGTACACAATACTCCAGGTGTGGCCTCACCAAGGCCCTGTACAACTGTAGCAATACCTCCCTGCCCCTGTACTCAAATCCCCTCGCTATGAAGGCCAACATGCCATTTGCTTTCTTAACCGCCTGCTTTACCTGCATGCCAACCTTCAATGACTGATGTACCATGACACCCATGTCTCGTTGCACCTCCCCTTTTCCTAATCTGTCACCATTCAGATAATAGTCTGTCTCTCTGTTTTTACCACCAAAGTGGATAACCTCACATTTATCCACATTATACTTCATCTGCCATGCATTTGCCCACTCACCTAACCTATCCAAGTCACTCTGCAGCCTCATAGCATCCTCCTCGCAGCTCACACTGCCACCCAACTTAGTGTCATCCGCAAATTTGGAGATACTACATTTCATCCCCTCGTCTAAATCATTAATGTACAATGTAAACAGCTGGGGCCCCAGCACAGAACCTTGCGGTACCCCACTAGTCACTGCCTGCCATTCTGAAAAGTACCCATTTACTCCTACTCTTTGCTTCCTGTCTGACAACCAGTTCTCAATCCACGTCAGCACACTACCCCCAATCCCATGTGCTTTAACTTTGCACATTAATCTCTTGTGTGGGACCTTGTCGAAAGCCTTCTGAAAGTCCAAATATACCACATCAACTGGTTCTCCTTTGTCCACTTTACTGGAAACATCCTCAAAAAATTAATGAAGATTTGTCAAGCATGATTTCCCTTTCACAAATCCATGCTGACTTGGACCTATCATGTCACCATTTTCCAAATCCGCTGCTATGACATCCTTAATAATTGATTCCATCATTTTACCCACTACTGAGGTCAGGCTGACCGGTCTATAATTCCCTGTTTTCTCTCCCTCCTTTTTTAAAAAGTGGGGTTACATTGGCTACCCTCCACTCGATAGGAACTGATCCAGAGTCAATGGAATGTTGGAAAATGACTGTCAATGCATCCGCTATTTCCAAGGCCACCTCCTTAAGTACTCTGGGATGCAGTCCATCAGGCCCTGGGGATTTATCGGCCTTCAATCCCATCAATTTCCCCAACACAATTTCCCGACTAATAAAGATTTCCCTCAGTTCCTCCTCCTTACTAGACCCTCTGACCCCTTTTATATCCGGAAAGTTGTTTGTGTCCTCCTTAGTGAATACCGAACCAAAGTACTTGTTCAATTGGTCTGCCATTTCTTTGTTCCCCGTTATGACTTCCCCTGATTCTGACTGTACTTCTACTTTTTTTTGTCTTGTAGAACGGTTAGAGCTACTTTATGAAGAGCTGTTTTTGAGAGAGGAAAAAAGTAGAGACAACAATGTGAGTAAAAACATAAATCCCAGGGATTTAACTTCCATTAAATGTCATGCAGATTGGGGAAACCCAGAGTTGATTTCTCCTTTGTGCTGAGTTTACTGTCTTCATTCAGGGCAGCAGTGCTGCAATTGGATTCAGTGCCCCTGAGCTAGAAAAAGAAAGACTTATATAATGCCTTTCATGACCACCGGACGTCTCAAAGCACTTTACAGCTAATGAAGTACTTTTGGAGTGTAGTCACTGTTGTAATGTAGGAAACACAGCAGCCAATTTGTGCACAGCAAGCTCCCGCAAACAGCAATATGATAATGATCAGATAAGCGTTTTTTTTTTGTTATGTTAGTGGAAAGGGTTTCATTCACCAGCACTAGCATTCCTTTCCTAAATGAACAGAACATTTACAAACAAAAAATTATTAAAAAAACCCCAAAATGATGGAAATACAAATCAAGTTAATCAGCAGTTGAGAATGAAAAATGGCTAATATTTCAAATGTAATCCTTCACCAGTTATTTACGCTCAGTATGGTTTCCATATCACAGGACATTATCACTCTTAAGAAGAAGTCAATGACGGAATATGTGACAGCTAAAAAATACATCCAGGATAAGAAATTTGTAGAAATTGTGAAAATTCTGAAGCTAATCCAAAACTATAGCAACTGGAAAAATGAAAACCTGATCAACTTTGGAGAAGCTGGTAAACCATTTTTTTTTAACATCTGCAAGGGCAACAGAGACATGACTGGAGGTGCAGAAAACTCCTGAATTATTGGATCAGTCCAATAGATAAATTGGCCTCGATATTAGCTCCCCCCACCCCCCCCCCAACGACGGGCAGGAGAGGGTCGGGGGTAGGGTTAAAGTTTTAATTATGGGGAATGTGCCCCAACACTCCTTTTTTATGGCGGTAGATATTAGAGTGTCCCGTATCTCCACGGCGGGACACTTCATTAACATATTTAAATTGGGCTCCCACAGTGCAAATGGCAGCCCGATTTAAATTTCACTGCTGTGTGCGTTTCTCAGAGGTCGGGAAACCCGACAGTGAAAAGGAGGCGGGAGCTGCTGGCTTCACAAGGTAAGTGCCTTTTCCAGCACAGCCTGTAGGCCAGGAGGAGCACTGCTGTTCTACCTGGCCCCTCAAGGAAGCCTTCGGCCTCCCCCCTGCCAATTGCGGTTTTCTCTCTCTCTCTTCCCGCCCCCCCCATCCGCCACATTTACCAACCTTACCTTGCCCCCGCACCGCACCCAGCCCTGATTGGCAACTATCGCCAAGGGGCCCCGGCTGTGGCCTCTTGCTACTGGTTTTCCCTCCTGGACACCGGCCAGGCTGTCAATCTGGAAGAATAATGATAATGAGGTCCTGCCTAAATTGAACAGGATATCCACGGCCCCGGCCTTGCGAGGTTCTTCAGCCATTTTTGGCCATCCCCCCCTCCCTGCAAATATTGGCACCATCGTGGTTGAATTTCCATAGGGGTTCTCTCGATCACCCGCTGTAACTTTGACAAAAGATCCACGGAAAACTTGAAACAATGGCGTAGACATTGCATGGCCTTTATGGGTAAGGCTCATGCTATCAAATCCAGGGACCAGATGTTTCCATTGAATTTAGGGTGTGCATTGTGGTGCTGTGGCCTCATTATTTAGCCACAACTTGCATCTCCTAAAATGGGGTGGGCAACAAATTGGGTGCACAACCACAGTATACAGGTCATAACATGATCTGTACAGGGCTTTATGATCCTTATGTGTTCATTGCGTTACTTACTGAAGACTGTGTTTGCTGGTGTCACTCACTGAAGACCATAAGGTCAATAATGTGATGGTGGATGTCATCAGCCACTGAAGGGGCTAATATTTTTAAATTTTGATCCACGGCCAAAGAATATTTACAAGCTAACCTTGTGTTGTGGTACAAGGTCAGCTCATTTGGGCGCAGTTGCATAGTGTCTCAGAGTACATTCGCTCCCTCGTGTTCACTGGAGTCGCTTGCTCCCTCTGAAAACTAACATCATTTAATAGGGAAAAGAAATTTTACTCTACAGTTTGGTGATATTCCTAGAATAAAGTCGGAAAAATATTATTTCCAAAATTTTAAGAAATATCTTGCATCAATATCTTTTTCTTTACTTTTTTCCCCCAGCAAGTGCATTAGTACCTTACCATGAAAAGGCAGTTGGAGGCACTGGAGATAATATGAAGGTGAGGTACCAGCAATGGGGGTGGGAAGGAGTGAAGCATCCTGTGTGTGGACATTCCGGCACTTGTGGCATATACATACACAAATTTATTAATGAATCGTCAAGACAATTTCCAACATATAAAACGAAACATACCATTTTATCCTTGGTTAGGCTTCAGTTAGAATACTGTGTCCAGTTTTTGTTCGTATGGTGGGAGATACTGAGGCATTGGATAGGTTGCAGAGGAGGGTCACAAGATTAATTCTCATTTTAAAATACCTTAGTTACACAGATAGGCTCCACAAGCTGTGTCTCTACACTTTAGTAAGGTGTAGACTCGGAAAATTTGATCGAGATTTATAAAATAAGGAAAGGATTAGACTTGAGTTTATGTAAACCAATTATTTCAAATGAATAGGTCAGGAGGGACCAGGGGTCAGGCTTACATGTTGTGTAACGGCAGAACTAGGTTAGATGTTGGGTGGTTCTTCTCCTATACAATAGTGGATCTGGTCGTCAGATTGCCAGTGGGCACTGATTCGCTGATTTCCTTCAAGCGAGAGTTGGACTTGTTACTGCTGGGGCGGAGATTACTTTGTACAAAAGGTAAGTATCCTGTCACATAATGCAGGGCCAGTGTCACCTGGATTTGTTTTGATCGCCTTATGGTGAGGAATTTTCCATTCTCCAACCATCCCCCTAATTGGCCTGGGTTTTTAAAATCTGTCTTTTTTGCCTTTCCCAGGAAATTACTCAGCTTTGAGGGGGGGGCAGGGGGAGGAGAGTGTATGTATTGTGATGCACAAGGCATCACAGCTGTGTGGGACAGGGCTGGATGCTTTTCCTGTCCCACTTTTGTATATTAATCTCTATTGATGGTAAATTGAACTATTAAAACAGGAAATTAGTTAAATATTGTGTAACTTAATAATGAACAGGAAGTTAGGCTGTTGACACTTTTAGATCACGGTATGGGAGTATGAACATTGCACAACTGTGGATAATGCATCTCTACAGAAAATATTTAGCAAGCTCAAATGATTCTCATTGAGAATGAGGTGACAACACAGATGCCAGCCATTTTCAACATGTGTCAAATCTCCCAATCCCTAGATGATTCAGAAGGCATGGATAGAAATCAGGAAATGATACAGAAACGTTTTCTGATCTGCATCCAGATCCATGAGTAGTCTCTGTTTTAGTGACATGAACAAGTTAGTCCAAGTTTCAATCACTGCCAACCAAAGAGAGCAATGGAGTGCTTGAAGGGAGTCCAAGGCTATGATGGTGGTAATAAATGTTAATATAACAACTTATCAATGACAGGTGCTTAAACTTTAATATAAGTTCAACACAAAAACCCCGTTACATAAGTATACATGTTCAGTCATCTTTGAAGTTACACACACATTGGAAACATATTTAGGGATAGAAACATAGAAACATAGAAAATAGGTGCAGGAGCAGGCCATTCAGCCCTTCTAGCCTGCACCGCCATTCAACGAGTTCATGGCTGAACATGAAACTTCAGTACCCACTTCCTGCTTTCACGCCATACCCCTTGATCCCCCGAGTACTAAGGACTTCATCTAACTCCCTTTTGAATATATTTAGTGAATTGGCCTCAACTACTTCCTGTGGTAGAGAATTCCACAGGTTCACCACTCTCTGGGTGAAGAAGTTTCTCCTTATCTCGGTCCTAAATGGCTTACCCCTTATCCTTAGACTGTGACCCCTGGTTCTGGACTTCCCCAACATTGGGAACATTCTTCCTGCATCCAACCTGTCCAAACCCGTCAGAATTTTAAACGTTTCTATGAGGTCCCCTCTCACTCTTCTGAACTCCAGTGAATACAAGCCCAGTTGATTCAGTCTTTCTTGATAGGTCAGTCCCACCATCCCGGGAATCAGTCTGGTGAATCTTCGCTGCACTCCCTCAACAGCAAGTATGTCCTTCCTCAAGTTAGGAGACCAAAACTGTACACAATACTCCAGGTGTGGCCTCACCAACGCCCTGTACAACTGTAGCAACACCTCCCTGCCCCTGTACTCAAATCCCCTCGCTATGAAGGCCAACATGCCATTTGCTTTCTTAACCGCCTGCTGTACCTGCATGCCAACCTTCAATGACTGATGTACCATGACACCCAGGTCTCGTTGCACCTTCCCTTTTCCTAATCTGTCACCATTCAGATAATAGTCTGTCTCTCTGTTTTTACCACCAAAGTGGATAACCTCACATTTATCCACATTATACTTCATCTGCCACGCATTTGCCCACTCACCTAACCTATCCAAGTCACTCTGTAGCCTCATAGCATCCTCCTCGCAGCTCACACTGCCACCCAACTTAGTGTCATCCGCAAATTTGGAGATACTACATTTAATCCCTTCGTCTAAATCATTAATGTATAATGTAAACAGCTGGGGCCCCAGCACAGAACCCTGCGGTACCCCACTAGTCACTGCCTGCCATTCCGAAAAGTACCCATTTACTCCTACTCTTTGCTTCCTGTCTGACAACCAGTTCTCAATCCACGTCAGCACACTACCCCCAATCCCATGTGCTTTAACTTTGCACATTAATCTCCTGTGTGGGACCTTGTCGAAAGCCTTCTGAAAGTCCAAATATACCACATCAACTGGTACTCCTTTGTCCACTTTATTGGAAACATCCTCAAAAAATTCCAGAAGATTTGTCAAGCATGATCTCCCTTTTACAAATCCATGCTGACTTGGACCTATCATGTCACCATTTTCCAAATGCGCTGCTATGACATCCTTAATAATTGATTCCATCATTTTACCCACTACTGAGGTCAGGCTGACCGGTCTATAATTCCCTGCTTTCTCTCTCCCTCCTTTTTTAAAAAGTGGGGTTACATTGGCTACCCTCCACTCGATAGGAACTGATCCAGAGTCAATGGAATGTTGGAAAATGACTGTCAATGCATCCGCTATTTCCAAGGCCACCTCCTTAAGTACTCTGGGATGCAGTCCATCAGGCCCTGGGGATTTATCGGCCTTCAATCCCATCAATTTCCCCAACACAATTTCCCGACTAATAAAGATTTCCCTCAGTTCCTCCTCTTTAATAGACCCTCTGACCACTTTTATATCCGGAAGGTTGTTTGTGTCCTCCTTAGTGAATACTGAACCAAAGTACATGTTCAATTGGTCTGCCATTTCTTTGTTCCCCGTTATGACTTCCCCTGATTCTGACTGCAGGGGACCTACGTTTGTTTTTACTAACCTCTTTCTCTTTACATACCTATAGAAACTTTTGCAATCCGCCTTAATGTTCCCTGCAAGCTTCTTCTCGTACTCCATTTTCCCTGCCCTAATCAAACCCTTTGTCCTCCTCTGCTGAGTTCTAAATTTCTCCCAGTCCTCAGGTTCGCTGCTATTTCTGGCCAATTTGTATGCTACTTCCTTGGCTTTAATACTATCCCTGATTTCCCTAGATAGCCACGGTTGAGCCACCTTCCCTTTTTTATTTTTACGCCAGACAGGAATGTACAATTGTTGTAATTCATCCATGCGTTCTCTAAATGTCTGCCATTGCCCATCCACAGTCAACCCCTTAAGTATCATTAGCCAATCTATCTTAGCCAATTCATGCCTCATACCTTCAAAGTTACCCTTCTTTAAGTTCTGGACCATGGTCTCTGAATTAACTGTTTCATTCTCCATCCTAATGCAGAATTCCACCATATTATGGTCACTCTTCCCCAAGGGGCCTCGCACAATGAGATTGCTAATTAATCCTCTCTCATTACACAACACCCAGTCTAAGATGGCCTCCCCCCTAGTTGGTTCCTCGACATATTGGTCTAGAAAACCATCCCTTATGCATTCCAGGAAATCCTCCTCCACCGTATTGCTTCCAGTTTGGCTAGCCCAATCTATGTGCATATTAAAGTCACCCATTATAACTGCTGCACCTTTATTGCATGCACTCTTAATTTCCTGTTTGATGCCCTCCCCAACATCACTACTACTGTTTGGAGGTCTGTACACAACTCCCACTAACGATTTTTGCCCTTTAGTGTTCTGCAGCTCCACCCATATAGATTCCACATCATCCAAGCTAATGTCTTTCCTAACTATTGCATTAATCTCCTCTTTAACCAGTAATGCTACCCCACCTCCTTTTCCTTTTATTCTATCCTTCCTGAATGTTGAATACCCCTGGATGTTGAGTTCCCAGCCCTGATCATCCTGGAGCCACGTCTCCGTAATCCCAATCATATCATATTTGTTAACATCTATTTGCACAATTAATTCATCCACCTTATTGCGGATACTCCTTGCATTAAGACACAAAGCCTTCAGGCTTGTTTTTTTAACACCCTTTGTCCTTTTAGAATTTTGCTGTACAGTGGCCCTTTTTGTTCTTTGCCTTGGGTTTCTCTGCCCTCCACTTTTCCTCATCTCCTTTCTGTCTTTTGCTTTTGCTTCCTTTTTGTCTCCCTCTGTCTCCCTGTATAGGTTCCCATCCCCCTGCAATATTAGTTTAACTCCTCCCCAACAGCACTAGCAAACACTCCCCCTAGGACATTGGTTCCGGACCTGCCCAGGTGCAGACCGTCCGGTTTGTACTGGTCCCACCTCCCCCAGAACCGGTTCCAATGCCCCAAGAATTTGAATCCCTCCCTGCTGCACCACTGCTCAAGCCATGTATTCATCTGCGCTATCCTGCGATTCCTACTCTGACTAGCACGTGGCACTGGTAGCAATCCCGAGATTACTACTTTTGAGGTCCTACTTTTTAATTTAGCTCCTAGCTCCTTAAATTCTTTTCGTAGGACCTCATCCCTTTTTTTACCTATGTCGTTGGTACCAATGTGCACCACGACAACTGGCTGTTCTCCCTCCCATTTCAGAATGTCCTGCACCCGCTCCGAGACATCCTTGACCCTTGCACCAGGGAGGCAACATACCATCCTGGAGTCTCGGTTGCGTCCGCAGAAACGCCTATCTATTCCCCTCACCATCGAATCCCCTATCACTATCGCGCTCCCACTCTTTTTCCTGCCCTCCTTTGCAGCAGAGCCACCTACGGTGTCATGAACTTGGCTGCTGCTGCCCTCCCCTGATGAGTCATCCTCCCCAACAGTACTCAAAGCAGTGTATCTGTTTTGCAGGGGGATGACCACAGGGGACTCCTGCACTATCTTTCTTGCACTGCTCTTCCTGTTGGTCTTCCATTCCATATCTGGCTGTGGACCCTTCTCCTGCGGTAAGACCAACTCACTACACGTGATACTCACGTCATTCTCAGCATCGTGGATGCTCCAGAGTGAATCCACCTTCAGCTCCAATTCTGCAACGCGGACCGTCAAGAGCTCGAGGCGGATACACTTCCCACACACGTAGTCGTCAGGGACACCGGAAGTGTCCCCGAGTTCCCACATGGTACAGGAGGAGCATATCACATGACTGAGCTCTCCTGCCATGTCTTAACCTTAGATACCCTTAAATTGGTAATAACAATGTTATAGTTCACTTACTGATATAAAAAATAAAAGAAAAGCTACTCACCCAACACCAGCCAATCACTTACCCCATTGGCTGTGACGTCACTTTTTGATTACTTTCAACTTCTATTTTGCTTTCTCTCCCGCTGTAGCTGCACCAGTATGCTTTTGACAGGTCGCTCCCCTCTCACCAACTGCCGCTGGCTCGATCTCCCGCTGGGCTTTTGACAGGTCGCTCCCCTCTCACCAACTGCCGCTGGCTCGATCTCCCGCTGGGCTTTTGACAGGTCGCTCCCCTCTCACCAACTGCCGCTGGCTCTCGATCTCCCGCTGGGCTTTTGACAGGTCGCTCCCCTCTCACCAACTGCCGCTGGCTCGATCTCCCGCTGGGCTTTTGACAGGTCGCTCCCCTCTCACCAACTGCCGCTGGCTCTCGATCTCCCGCTGGGCTTTTGACAGGTCGCTCCCCTCTCACCAACTGCCGCTGGCTCTCGATCTCCCACTGGGCTTTTGACAGGTCGCTCCCCTCTCACCAACTGCCGCTGGCTCGATCTCCCGCTGGGCTTTTGACAGGTCGCTCCCCTCTCACCAACTGCCGCTGGCTCGATCTCCCGCTGGGCTTTTGACAGGTCGCTCCCCTCTCACCAACTGCCGCTGGCTCTCGATCTCCCGCTGGGCTTTTGACAGGTCGCTCCCCTCTCACCAACTGCCGCTGGCTCGATCTCCCGCTGGGCTTTTGACAGGTCGCTCCCCTCTCACCAACTGCCGCTGGCTCTCGATCTCCCGCTGGGCTTTTGACAGGTCGCTCCCCTCTCACCAACTGCCGCTGGCTCGATCTCCCGCTGGGCTTTTGACAGGTCGCTCCCCTCTCTCCAACTGCCGCTGGCTCTCGATCTCCCGCTGGGCTTTTGACAGGTCGCTCCCCTCTCTCCAACTTTATTATATGTTACATAATATTGTCAAGGTATTTAATTTGAAGAACAGGGATCTCTCGGGTGCAATTTGCACTGTGATGATCACAATTTTAAATGGAGATGGTCATTTGACCCATTTGATCTCATTCTTCTAGAATACAAACCATACCATTTTCCCATGACTGCATGATTAAATGATTTTAGTGTTTTGGCCTCAACTTCCCTTCCTACTGTCTCTGTATCCACCACAAGAAGTACCCCAACAGTACTCAGCACAACATGGAATTAGCAGCACCAGGATTATAAAACTCCTTCCTTCCCTTAGTCTTTCCCTCCTACAATCTACAGGTTTTTAAAACTCAAGCTTCTTGTCACGTAATCATTAATTCTGTCATGTATTCAACCAGTATTGTAACCCATGTATAAACTGACCTAAGTTGTACACCGTGAGAACACTGACCACTAGGTGGGAGACACTCCTAACCTGGACCTTCAGGTATAAAAGGGGAAGCTCCACCCACCTTCATCACTTGAGTGCGAAGGAATAAAGGACAGGTCACTGGTCACCTGGAGACTGACCTCTCAAGCATGGACCTCGTGTGTATTTATACTGTGTAGTAAGGACGTATCAATGGCGACAAGAAACTGGGATTTAAACCACGCGAGCATGGCCACTAGCAGAACAGCCGAGAGGTACTGTGTTAAGGAATGGTTGGGACAGAGATTCAACATTGTTAAAGCAGCACACAGTTCTCCAGGCAGACAAGAGCAGTCAGGCATGCCCCAACATGTAGTCGAACCCAGAGGGGGAGTTCGACAGAGACAATGGCAAGCTGAGCAGCGATTCACGCCATTGCAAGGGACAATGCGGCCAGTAATGGGGCCATCAACACCTGTTAATGGTGCACTCAAGGACAATAACAGGGGCAGTCAGGGACGATCGACTGGCAAGGAACCTTTTGTTTCAAACCGCTGGAAGCGTGGAGGCATACATTCAGCCGGAGTTTGCAGAGATGAGCAAAATACCAGCAGAAATTGCAGAAATGGACACTGGGGGAAATCGCTGGAAGCTGAAGTTCAGCGAGTTCATGTGGAGCACGTATACAGTTCATACACCAGGACGCCACCGATAATGATGAAAGTGCTCCTCAATGGCATCCCAGTATCAATGGAGTTAGACACGGGTGCCAGCCAGTCCCTGATGGGTATCAAACAGTTCGAAAAGTTGTGGGCATCCAAGGCCAGGAGGCCAAAATTAGCGCCGATTGACGCACAGCTACGGACTTACACAAAGCAGATCATTCCGGTGCTAGGCAGCGCCACGGTAGTCGTGACCCACAAAGATTCGGGGAACAGGTTGCCACTCTGGATTGTCCCAGGGGACGGTCCCGCACTACTGGGGAGGAGTTGGCTTGCTGTCATGAACTGGAAATGGGGTGATGTCAATGCAATTTCCTCTGTGGAGCGAGTATCATGCTCACAGGTCCTGGACAAATTTGACTCATTATTTCAACCCGGCATTGGCACTTTCATGGGGGCCAAGGTAGTGATTCACATAAACCCGGACGCCAGACCAGTACACCACAAGGCCAGAGCGGTGCCGTACGTGATGCGGGACAAGATAGAAGGCGAATTGGACCGCCTGTTGAGGGAAGGCATCATCTTGCTAGTCGAATTCAGTGACTGGGCGAGCCCGATTGTGCCGGTGCTCAAGGCGGTTGGGTCGGTCAGGATATGTGGCGATTACAAGGCCACCATCAATCGGGTGTCACTCCAAGACCAGTACCCGCTACCGAGAGTGGAGGACCTCTTTGCGACGCTATCCGGTGGCAAACTTTTTTCAAAATTGGACCTGACCTCAGCTTACATGACCCAGGAGCTGGCGAGTGAGTTGAAGAAGCTGACCACCATCACGACACACAAGGGGTTGTTTGAGTACAACGGATGTCCGTTTGGGATTCGCTCGGCCGCCGCGATCTTCCAACGAAATATGGAAAGCCTCCTCAAGTCGATTCCAGGGACGGTGGTTTTTCAGGACGACATCCTCATTACGGGTTACGATACTGAAGAACACCTCCACAACCTGGAGGAGGTACTACGCAGACTGGACCGGGTAGGTCTGCGACTGAAAAAGAAGAAGTGCGTCTTCCTAGCTCCAGAGGTAGAATTCCTGGGGATGAGGGTAGCAGCAGACGGGATCAGCCCTACTGCATCCAAGACGGAAGCGATCCAGAGAGCACCCAGACCCCATAACACGACGGAGCTGCGTTCGTTCCTGGGGCTCCTGAACTATTTTGGTAACTTTCTTCCCAAATTGAGCACGCTGCTAGAGCCGCTACACGTGCTCCTACGCAAAGGTCGCGAATGGGTCTGGGGGGACAGCCAGGAAAGGGCTTTTAATAGAGCACGCAATTTGTTATGTTCCAACAATCTGTTAACGCTATATGACCCATGTAAGAAACTTGTGTTAACGTGTGATGCGTCGTCCTATGGTGTCGGGTGTGTGTTGCAGCATGTCAATGCCAAGGGTCAGTTACAGCCGGTAGCTTATGCCTCCAGGAGTCTGTCCCAGGCAGAAAGGGGCTACGGGATGGTAGAAAAGGAGGCGCTCGCATGTGTATATGCGGTAAAGAAAATGCACCAGTACCTGTTTGGCAGGAAATTTGAGCTGGAGACAGATCACAAACCCCTAACGTCCCTTTTGGCCGACAACAAGGCCATAAATGCAAACGCATCGGCCCGCACACAGAGGTGGGCACTCACGTTAGCTGCCTATGACTACACAATTCGGCACAGATCGTGCACCGAAAATTGCGTCGATGCACTCAGCAGGCTCCCACTAGCCACCACTGAGGGGGCTACCGAGCATGGTGCTGAGATGGTCATGGCTGTTGAAGCTTTCGGAAGCGAAGGCTCACCCGTGACAGCCCGTCAGATTAAAGTCTGGACAAATAGAGACCCACTATTGTCTCTAGTCAAGAAATGTGTCCTGAATGGGGACTGGGCAGCCACGTACAGGGCATGCCCTGAGAAATTTAAACCATTTCACAGACGCAAGTATGAACTCACGATTCAGGCCGATTGTCTACTATGGGGAAACCGCGTAGTCATGCCCCAGATGGGCACAGAGGTGTTCATCAGAGAACTCCACAATGGACACCCGGGCATTGTCACGATGAAGGCAATTGCCAGGTCACACGTTTGGTGGCCAGGGATAGACGCAGATCTGGAACTTTGTGTTCGCAGGTGTAACACGTGTGCCCAGCTGGGCAATGCGCCCAGGGAAGCCCCCCTTAGCCCCTGGCCATGGCCCGCCAAGCCTTGGTCATGCATCCATGTGGACTACGCAGGTCCTTTCATGGGGAAAATGTTTTTGGTTGTAGTAGACGCCTACTCCAAATGGATCGAGTGTGACATTTTAAATTCAAGCACATCCTCTGCCATGGTAGAAAGTCTACGGGCAATGTTCGCCGCCCACGGTCTACCGGACATCTTGGTCAGCGACAATGGCCTGTGCTTCACAAGCACTGAATTCCAGGACTTCATGGCAGGCAATGGAATTAACCATGTTAGAACGGCACCGTTCAAGCTGGCCTCAAACGGCCAGGCAGAACGAGCAGTGCAGATAATCAAACAGGGGATGCTCAGATTCCAAGGGGGTTCCCTACAAACCAGCTTATCACGCCTCCTGTTGGCCTATAGATCCCGACCACACTCGCTCACAGGGGTTCCACCCGCAGAGCTACTAATGAAAAGGACACTCAAAACCCGATTATCCCTTATACACCCCACCATGAAAGAAATTGTCGAGAGCAGGCGCCAGTCACAATATCACTACCATGACAGGAATGCGAGGGCGCGATGTATTGATGTAAATGATCCTATTTTTGTCCTCAACTACGCTGCAGGGCCCAAATGGCTCGCAGGCACTGTGGTTGCCAAAGAGGGAAATAGGATTCTGGTAGTTAAACTTACCAATGGACAAATCTACCGCAAACATGTGGATCAAACAAAAAGGAGGTTCAGCAACCCCATAGAAGAAGCAGAGGAAGAACACGATATAGAATTCACTCCACCACAGGTGACCGAACACCGGAACCAAAGGGAGGAGAGCCCAGTCACTGGGCAGTCCAGACAAGCCTGAGGCACCGCAAACAGCAGACACTCAGGCCAGCGCCCAACAACCGGAGCCCCAACTCAGGCACTCTACAAGGGAACGTAAACCACCAGAGAGACTCAACCTGTGATCCCAATAAGACTTTGGGGGGGGAAGTGATGTCATGTATTCAACCAGCATTGTAACCCATGTATAAACTGACCTAAGTTGTACACCGTGAGAACAATGACCACCAGGTGGGAGACACTCCTAACCTGGACCTTCAGGTATAAAAGGGGAAGCTCCACCCACCTTCATCACTTGAGTGCTAAGGAATAAAGGACAGGTCACAGACTGACCTCTCAAGCATGGGCCTCGTGTGCATTTATACTGTGTAGTAAGGACGTATCAAATTCCATGTTCTTTTCAACTCTTTTCATCTTGGTGATGCCAACACTATTGCCCCATACCCTTCACTTGGGTTTCTCAATATAAATAAAGCACAAAGGGATGTGCAATGGAACTAGCACCAATTACAGCATCATCACGTGGTGACTACTAACCAGTTCCAAAGGATGTGGCATTGCCCATAGAGGAAGCACTGACTTACAATACATATTGGCAAAACTCTTTCCTAGTAATCAGTTGTTGATCATCACTTGATGTATCTGCTGTAATTATTGTCACTTGCAATCATCAGTTCTTCATGTCAACACATATCAAGAACACTGGTGTATGCCATTGGCTGTAAAGCGCTTTGAAGCATCCGATGGCCGTGAAAGGTGCGATATAAAAAGAAAAAAGAAAGACTTGAATTTATATAGCGTCTTTCACAACCACCGGACGTCTCAAAGCACTTTACAGCTAATGAAGTACTTTTGTAATGTAGTCACTGTTATAATACAGGAAACGCGGCAACCAATTTGCGCACAAGCAAGCTCCCACAAACAGCAATGTGATAATGACCAGATAATCTGTTTTTGTTGTGTTGATTGAGGGATAAATATTGGCCCAGGACACTGGGGATAACACCCCTGCTCTTCATCGAAATAGTGCCATAGGGTCTTTTACATCCATTTGAGAGAGCAGACGGGACCTTGGTTTAACGTCTCATCTGAAAGACAGCATCTCCAACAGTGCAATGCTCCCTCAATACTGCACTGGAGTATCAGCCTACATTTTTCATGCTCAAGTCCCTGGAGTAGAACTTGAACCCACAACCGTCTAACTCAGAGATGAAAGTGCTACCCACTGAGCCACAGCTGACACAAATGTAATGATATAAATGTAAGTCTTTCTTCTTTCACTGGCTGCTCCCACCCAGACTGAAGGCCACTGCCAGCAAAATAAAGAGACTCAAAACTGAATAAAATCACTTTCATTGCTCTCAGCCAGGGGACCAGTTGGGATTCTACAATTCACCATAGTGGCACTGGACTCGGAAGGGGACAAAATCAGCTAGGATTCCCATTCCAGACCATTATCCAGTGACTATCCAGCCATGATGCAATGGTCTTTTCTGGTCCTGTACATTCCTATGTCCCTATGACTTTTGGTGGAAAGTAGTTGTATGTGGAGTATGGCGGTTGCTCTGGGCTGTGATGACTTCCGTGGCGAACCGCCAGTAACAATCACTGTCAAGGTGCACACATGAAGAATAGCTACCTTGGTGAGGTGCTGAAGGCCTGCTAGTACCTGTAGAGTTAGACGCCAGTAAGAGTCATCGCCTTCATAAGAGGAGGGCACAAAATCACTCCCATTAAGTAATGATATCAAGGCTCTAATCTTACCTTGTGATTTAGATGACAATTAAACCTCAGATTGTAACGTGACGTGAAACCATCAGTGAGAGCAGTGCCTTGTCATTACTCACAGGTATCCAGTATCCACTGTGTAACTCACATGGAGACATCCAGTATGCACATTCCAGTGGTTATCTAAAACTTCATTTTTTCATTTTGATTTAACAGTGCATCAAATGGAATGTGGTGCAGTCAGAGTCGGCAGTGCTGGGACCAGCCGAGCAGTAAGTGTTATGTACGTTTGCATTTTTTGGTTGAGCGTTTTCTGTCACATACCCATCAGTCTCTCAGTTGACATATGGTGTGAGTTCTTGATTGACAGGCGGTATTGTTGCAGTGAAGGATCGTTTCTTTCTTCCAACTAGAGATTGGGTGTAATGCTGTGGATATGACCAAACAACTTTATCAACTTAAGCCTGCTCCAAATTTTAATTTGGTGACATGTACAATTAAAATATAGCGAGATAGATGTTGTCCAACCTCTACGACCTGCCTTCACATCCCAGCGATGTATGCTGGTTGTGAATAAGTTTGAGCAGAATTAATCAAGTTGAATGTGGGCATGTGCCCAAAGCACAAAATTGCTCTTAATTTTAGGATATATATTGGTCGCAACATAGGGTGGTCCGATTGGAGTCAATTCGTTGCTGTAACTGTTGTGATTTTATAATTTTCTTAATGTACTTAATGTAAAATTCTGACTGGGTTGGACAGACTGGATGTGGGGAGGATGTTTCCCTGGGCTGGGAAGTCTAGAACAAGGGGTCACAGTCTCAGGATACGAGGTAGGAAATTTAGAACCGAGATGAGGAGAAATTCTTTCATTTAGACGGTGGTGAACCTGTGGAATTCTCTACCACAGAAGGCTGTGGAGGCCGAGTCACTGAATATATTTAACAGGGAGATAGATAGATTTCTAGAAACTAAAGGCATCAAAGGGTATGGAGAAAAAGCGGGAATATGGTGTTGAGATGGAGGATCAGCCATGATCATATTGAATGGTGGTGCAGACGCGAAGGGCTGAATGGCCTACTCCTGCACCTATTTTCTATGTTTCTATGTACATAGGGGATGAGGCATTGCTGGATCTAGTTATGAATAACAAAATAACTGAAATAGAGGAGTTAAATGTGAATCTCAGGAATAGAATCATAGAATGGTTACAGCACAGAAGGAGACCATTTGGCCCATCAAGTCCATGCCGGTTCGCTGCAAGAGCACTTCAACTAGTCCCGCTCCCCCGCCCTTTCCCTGTAGCCCTGCAAATTTTTTCCATCAAGTACTTATCCAACTCCCTTTTGAAAGCTACGATTGAGTCTGCCTCCACCACCCTCTCGGGCAGTGCATTCCAGATCTTAACCACTCGCTGCGTAAAAAAGTTTTTTCTCATGTCGCATTTGGTCCTTTTGCCAATCACCTTAAATCTGGTTCTCGACCCTTCCGCTAATGGGAACAGTTTCTCTCTATCTGCTCTATCTAGACCCTTCATGATTTTGAACACCTTTATCAAATCTCCTGTCAACCTTTCTGCTCTAAGGAGAATAACCCCAGCTTCTCCAGTCTATCCACATAACTAGTCCTTGATCCCTGGAACCATTCTTGTAAATTTATTCTGCACCCTCTCTAAGGCCTTCACATCCTTCCCGAAGTGCGGTGCCCAGAATTGGACACAATATTGCAGTTGAAGCTGAACCAGCGTTTTATAAAGGTTCATCATAACTTCCTTGCTTTTATACTCTATACCTCTATTTGTAAAGCCAAGATCCCTGTGTGCTTTTTTAACTGCTTTCTCAGCCAGCCCTGCTACCTTCAGCGATTTGTGCACATATATCCTCAGCTCTCTCTGTTCATGCACCCACTTTAGTATTGTTATCCTTTAGTTTATATTGCCTCCCACGTTCTTCCTACCAAAATGTATCACTTTGCATTTTTCTGCATTAAATTTCATTTGATACGTGTTCGCCCATTCCAACAGCCTGTCTATGTTCTCTTGAAGTCTATCACTATCCTCTGCACTGTTCACTATATTTCTATGTTTTGTGTCATCTGCAAATTTTGAAATTGTGCCCTGTATACCCAAGTCTTAAGTCATTATTATATATCGAGAAAAGCAGTGCTCTTAGTACTGACCCTTGGGGGACAGTCCTCCAGTCCGATAAATAACCGTTCACCACTACTCTCTGTTTCCTGTCACTTAGCCAATTTCGTATTCATGCTGCCACTGTCCCTTTTAGTCTATGGGCTTTAATTTGCTGGCAAGCTTTTTCTGTGGCACCTTATCAAATGCCTTTTGGAAGTCCATGTACACCACATCAACCCCATTGCCCTCATCAACCCTCTCTGTTACCGCAATCAAGTTAGTTAAACACGATTTGCCTTTAACAAATCCGTGCTGGTCCTCCTTTATTAGTCCATGCTTGTCCAAGTGACTGTTAATTTTGTCCCAGATTATCGCTTCTAAAAGCTTCCCCACTACCAAGGTTAAACTGACCGGCCTGTAGTTGCTGGGTTTATCCTTATGCCCTTTTTTGAACAATAGTGTAACATTTGCAATTCTCCAGTCCTTTAGCACCACTCGCGTATCTAAGGAAGATTGGAAGATTATAGTCAGTGCTACAATAGTGACTATAATACGATACGGTTAAGGTCCAAATAGAAAGGAGAATAGTTAGTACAAAAACAAAAGCACCAAATTGGAATAGAGCAGATTTTAGAAAGATAAGGAGCGAGCCAGCTGCTGTGAGGTGCAAGGAGAAATTGACACATAGATTAACAATGGGATATATAAAATCCTACTTTTTTCAACACCGAAGTGAAGTAAAGTACTTATTCAGTATCCCTGCCAGTTTCTGTTTATCCTCTATTAATTCACCTCACATTTATACAATACTTTACTGTGCTCTCTAATATTTTTGAAATTATCTCCTCATACTCCTTCCTGGCTTAATTAAATATGCATGGACCTTAAATGGCTCTAAAACAGGCTCCTTACATCACTTCAGGCCAGCTCTAACTTGTGGCGAGTTTAGTTCATATCTACCATGGAAGTACAGCAACGTCACATCGTTCATTCAGTGCATATCAATGGTGAGCCAGACAGCGAGATGCTGTTTCTGCGAAGCTAATGGAAGAACGGCACATTTCAAACAGCAACTTTTGGATTTCTGCAATTAATCGTGCGTCTACCCTTGCCTGAAGTTCCTGTAGTATTTGCACATAAATAACAGTGAGTGCTATTAGACTTGCCATTATTTTGGGCCACTGCATTTTTGGCTCTTCCCAGTTGTCTCTGAAAATGCCAATCAATATCCTAAATACGTCAGAGAATCCAGATATGCATATAAAAAGTCCTATCGCCTGAAATAGGCGGTCTAGCAGTAGGCAACATTCAGGATGATGTCAGCCGAACTGGGAATTAAGTGGTAGGTTTTTACCCTGCAGTTTTCAAGGCACTACCGCACATGGAATTGGGGCTACAGCTTGTGTGGCGAATAAACACCAAAATAGAATTATAGAATAGTACAGCACAGAAGGAGGCCATTTGGCCCATCGAGTTTGCGTGGCTCTTTCGAAGAGGAATCCAGTTAGTTCCACTCCCTGGTTGGGCTGAATGGCCTGTTTCCTTGTGGTAATTCTATGTATAACATACAGATACCAGTATTCATAGCTAGAGGAATGCAATACGCCATGATCATTTTTTGGTGTAACCTGCACAAAACAATTTCAAATGTTGGGGCTTAGTATAAAAAGATGTGACAACCGAAAGAATACTGACAAACGTGCATCTTGTATATATGTTGGATTGTTTTTAAAGGTTCCCTATCTAGTGAACTCATTGTTCATTTTGATTTTTGCAGGATGCAAGTGGCTTTACTGGAGCAGCATCTCGTGTCTGGGCATTATCATGGCAGTCGAACAAGAGCACTTAGGTGAGAGTGCATTTTCCAGAACCATGGGTACTTTTTACTGTCATTAACTTGGACTCAAGTACACAGTCCAGAAATGATTACCATTACTAACTTAAGCAGTGGTGCATTGTTTCAGAAGCAGAGCTAAATGTTAGCATTATTTGGATTGTTTTGTAATTTTCTTGTTTCTCCTCAGTCTTTTCAATCAGAAATCATCATTGATTTAGGGCGGTAAAGCGGCAAAGCATCACATTGTGTATTTGCAGACAAATTTAAAAAGTAACTTTCCATTGATGACCCTTTAAACAAAGTACCTTTAAATGGTGAGTGTAGGCTATAAAACCATAAAGGCAATTGGGATTCTGGATTTTATACATTAGGGCATTGAATATAAAAGCAAGGAAGTGATATTGATTTTATACACATTACCAAAATGAGTAGTAAGTCTTAGGATTGGGAGGATTTTAGAATTCAGCAAAGGATGACCAAGACATTGATGTAGAGAGAAAAAAAGAGAATATGCGAGTAAACTAGCAAGAGACATAAAAACAGATTGTAAAAGCTTCTATAGGTATGTGTAATGGAAGTGATTATCGAAAGTAAACGTGGATCCCTTACAGGCAGAGACAATGAACAAATACTTTGTATCTGTCTTCACAGAAGAAGACACAAAAAATATTCCAGAAATAGTGCAGAACAAAAAGTCTATTGAGAATGAGGAACTTAAAGAAATTAGTGTCACCAAGAAATAGTACTGGAGAAATTAATGGGACTAAAAGATGACCTGGATCTGATGGCCTACATCCTAGGGTTTAAAAAGAGGTGGCTACTGAGTTAGTGGATGCACTACCGAGATAGTGGTTTTGATCTTCCAGAATTCCCTAGACTCTAGAACGGTCTCCGTGGATTGGAAGGTAGCAATTCAAGAAGGAGGGAGAGAGAAAACATGGAATTATGAACCAGTTAACCTGACATCAGTAGTCGGGAAAATGCTAGAATCTTTTAGGTGACGTGGTAACAGGGCACTTAGAAAATCATAATATGATTGGACAGAGCCAACACGGATTTATGAAAGGGAAATCGTGTTTGACAAATCTGTTAATAGTTTTTTGAGGTTGCAACTAGTGGGGTAGATAAGGGGGAACCAGTGAATGTAGTGTATTTGGATTTACCAAAAGCATTCAATATGGTGCCATACAAGAGGTTATTACACAAAATAACAGCTCATGGAATTGAGGGTAATATATTAGCATGGATTGAAGATTGGTTAACAGACAGAAAACAGAGTAGGAATAAATGGGTCATTTTCGGGTTGGCAGACTGTAACTAGTGGGGTACCGCAAGGATCAGTGCTTGGGCCTCAGCTATTTACAATCTATATTAATGACTTAGATGAGGGGACCGAGTGTAAAGTATTCAAGTTTGCTGATGATACAAAGCCAGGTGGGAAAGTAAGCTGTGAGGAGGATGCGCAGAGGCTGCAAAGGGATATAGAAAGCTAAGTGAATGGGCAAAAACGTGGAAGATGGAGTATAATGTGGAGAAATGTGAAGTTATCTACTTTGGTAGGAAAATAGAAAAGCAGAATATTTTTTAAATGGTAACAGATTGGGAAATGTTGGTGTTCAGAGGGACCTGGGTGTTCTTGTACACCAATCACTGAAAGTTAATATGCAGGTACAGCAAGCAATTAGGAAAGCAAATGGCATGTTAGACTTTATTATAAAAGGATTGGAGTACAAGAGTAAAGTCTTACTACAATAATATAGGGCCTTGGTGAGACCACACCTGGAATATTGTGTGCAGTTTTTGTCTCCTTACCTAAGGAAGGATATACTTGTCATAGAGGGAGTACAACGAAGGTTTACCAGACTGATTCCTGGAATGGGGGAGCAGGGAATTGTCCTCTGGAAGGAGATTGAGTAGACAAGTTTCATAATCCCCAGAGTTTAGAAGAATGAGAGGTGATCTCATTGAAACATTTAGGGGGAGAAATTGGCCAGCCTTACACTCGTTTTTTTCAGCGATATTTCGCCTTTTTTGCCGGTAAAAGGTACTCACCTAAATTGGCCAATGTTAACGAATGGCTGTTTTGAAATATCGCCGAAAAGCGGATCGACCATGTGCAACGCCAAAAAAAAGCACCGCTTAAAATTGGCCGTTCGGCGAACCCATACTCAGGGTGAAAAAAAAACGCCTGAAAAAAGCCTGCGTTGAAGCCCCAGAAACAGCGGTAGGTATGAAGACGTACAAAAAAGGTAAGTTGAAGTTTTTACTTTTTAATTTTTTTTCAGCGATTCATTAGTTAAATGTATAATGAATGTTTTCTGATTGTTTATTTTTTGATTTTTGCAATTTTTTTTGTGTGTGTTTTCTCCCCTCTCCGGGCCTGAATTTTTGCCGGTGATAGGCCTCGGGCTAAAGTTGGCGAGGACCGCAGTTTCCACTGCGAATCATTGTTCAACACTGATTTTTATCATCGGGTGCACTTTTTTGCCAATTTTACTCCCTTAAAAATTGGCGAAGTTTTTAGTGTCTTTTTTGCTGTAAAATAACGAGAAAAAAACAATATTGCCTAAAACTGAATTTCTAGCCCTTAAAGAGCATTTGTTGCTTTGATCGACAAATAGACTAGTCCTGATACAGAATTGGAATTGGCAATTGTGTTTTTTCTCTCTCTAGATATGAAGACCAATCGGACCTGTTCACGCAGTTTTGTTCTCAGATTAAGAACATAGGCCTCGTCTGTCTTCTGGTGGTTTTCACAATGACGCTTGTGGCATTTTACAACATTTTCTCCTTAGTACCCAGGTCCTGTCAGAAGTACTCCTTTGCACAATGCACTGACAGCAGCTTCTGGTCAATACTGAAAGCCTTACTTTGCCCTCAAATCAGGCTAAGGAATGGGGCTCCTCCACCTGTTTGAAGCAGCAATCATTGTAGTCTTTCAAAATAAACAGCCACATTTAAATTTTAACATGTCTAAACCATTTATACGCACGATAAATTTCCCCATGTCCATCTATAGATGTCATTTTGACAGATCAGGTGCTTTGCTGTGTCTATACACAAACTCTCTTTTTACCTTTAAGAAACATGCCAGTTTAGATTTAAACATACAGTAATACAGGCTATTTCATTAATTTATGTCTATCTTTTGTAATCCCAGTCCAAGTACACTAACTTTTATTAATTCCCCTGTAAGGGGGAGATGGGAAGGCTTCCTCTCCCACGAGCGGGCCCACTGATATTGAGGGTCGACGCTCACCCCAGCCCACGTAGCAATTCTCGAAGTTAGCAGACAGAGACGGATGGCAAAGTATAACGATCTTTATTACGAACGTTCGGGAACACCTCTTATCACAGTAGCCTGTGAGTGGAGATGCTCTCCGAACAGCACAATCATACAACTTTTATACATTTCAAAACCCCTCTGTTCCCGGACAAAACCTCCCTAGATTTCTAATTGAACTACCTTATCAGTGCTACTTTGGATTGACAGGCCAAGACCCTCGTGACCGCTTTAGGCCGTGACTAGAATGACTTCATTAGGTCGGAATTTGTTATACATTTCCTTGGTGCCTGTGAGTCGCCTCGAGCCTCTTCGCAAGGTGTAATCAATGTCTGTTAGCGTTCTCACATCGTATCCTGTCGGAATATTATTGACTTGATAACTTCTGGAGCCTTGGTACAAGGCCGACGAGGGGCCTTTTACCTCCTTATGGGCCATTGCGGGAACCAGCACTTTAACCCTTGTCCCGCTGGTACCCCTAATGCCAAATTTCTCTTACACCCCAAACAACTGATGTGTGTTTGGAGAAGAGGGAGTGAAGCATCCCATTCGCTCCATTGGGTGAGTTCGCTATTCCATCATCTGCTGAATTTTCTGATATGGACTAATGATGCAAGTAGGAGAAACTCAATGCACATTTTTAGCAGCCCATCTCAAAAAACGAAAAACATTCTGCAGGTCACGTGTTTCCTGGGAACTTTTTTTTTAAAAAGGAAACTTATAATTGATGCAAAAATATTTCATGAAATACAAAATTTCAAAGCCTGAATGAATTTTTCCTTGATTAATTTTAATAAAACTTGTGTAAGGATTTTTAATAGTGATGCAGCTTTTAAAAAACTGGTAATTATGGATTCTAAGTGTGAAAAAAGATTTGATTTCTATTTGCATGGTCTCAATTGTGATAAGTAGCATTGAACAAATATGAATATTACTCCACTGCCTGGAAAACTACTGCATTTTTGAGTCACCTAAACTAACTTTTCACTCGCCAAGGACTAGTTCATTAGAAATTTAACTAGAGTGGATTATTATGAATACACTAATGGTAGAGATGAGGATCTTCTCAGTGGGGTTGGAAAGAACTGAGACAGGACACAGTACATTGAGAAAGCAGAGAACGATACTGCAAAGGATATCAGATGAAAGAATAAATGTTCTTGCAAGCTGCTGCATCACTTCATTTCTCAATAAAATGATAGACAGTATTACACTTCAGGATTGGGAAAGAGTGAAAAAGCAGGGCTGCTGCCAATGTTCCCCCTCATTTTCTTTGGATGCGCAGCCAAACCCTTTGGCTGTGTGGCCCATTCAGTTTGCTGCTTTTTCTGGCCAATTTATATGCCTCTTCCTTGGATTTAACACTAGCCCTAATTTCCCTTGTTAGCCACAGTTGAGCCACCTTCCCCATTTTATTTTTACGCCAGACAGGGATGTATAATTGTTGAAGTTCATCCATGTGATCTTTAAATGTCTGCCATTGCCTATCCACCGTCAACCCTTTAAGTATCATTCGCCAGTCTATCCTAGCCAATTCACATCTCATACCATCGAAGTTACCTTTCTTTAAGTTCAGGACCCTAGTCCCTGAATTAACTGTGTCACTTTCCATCTTAATGAAGAATTCTACCATATTATGGTCACTCTTCCCCAAGGGGCCTCGCACAACAAGATTGTTAATTAATCCTCTCTCATTACCCATCACCTACTTTAGGATGGCCAGCTCGCTAGTTGGTTCCTCGACATATTGGTCTAGAAAACCATCCCTTATACACTCCAGGAAATCCTTCTCCACCGTATTGCTACCAGTTTGGTTAGCCCAATCTAAATGTAGATTAAAGTCACCCATGATAACTGCTGTACCATTATTGCACACATCCCTAATTTCCTGTTTGATGCCATCCCCAACCTCACTACTACTGTTTGGTGGTCTCTACACAACTCCCACTAGTGTTTTCTGCCCTTTGGTGTTCCGCAGCTCTACCCATACAGATTCCACTGCTTGACAAATCTTCTAGAAGTTTTTGAGAATGTTACTAGTAGTGTGGACAAGGGAAAACCAGTGGATGTGGTGTATTTGGACTTCCAAAAGGCTTTTGACAAGGTCCCACACAGAGATTGGTGTGCAAAATTAAAGCACATGGTATTGGGGGTAATGTGGATAGAGAACTGGTTGGCAGACAGGAAGCAAAGAGTAGGAATAAATGGGTCCTTTTCAGAATGGTAGGCAGTGACGAGTGGGGTACCGCAAGGTTCAGTGCTGGGACCCCAGCTATTTACAATATACATTAATGATTTAGACGAAGGAATTGAATGTAATAGCTCCACGTTTGCAGATGACACTAAGCTGGGTGGCAGTGTGAGCTGTGAGGAGGATACTAAGAGGCTGCAGGGTGACTTGGACAGGTTAGGTGAGTGGGAAAATGCATAACAGATGCAATATAATGTCGATAAATGTGAGGTTATCCACTTTGGTGGCAAAAATAGGAAGACAATATTATCTGAATGGTGACAGATTAGGAAAAGAGGAGGTGCAATGAGATCTGGGTGTCATGGTACATCAGTCATTGAAAGCTGGCATGCAGGTACAGCAGGCAGTGAAGGCGGCAAATAGCATGTTGGCCTTCATAGCGAGAGGATTTGAGTATAGGAGCAGGGAGGTCTTATTGCAGTTGTACAGGGCCTTGGTGAGGCCACACCTTGAATATTGTGTACAGTTTTGGTCTCCTATTCTGAGGAAGGACATTTTTGCTATTGAGGGTGTGCAGTGAAGGTTCACCAGACTGATTCCTGGGATGGCAGGACTGATATATGAAGAAAGACTGGATCGACTGGGCCTTTATTCACTGGAATTTAGAAGGATGAGAGGGGATCGCATAGAAACATATAGAATTCTGACGGGATTGGACAGGTTAGATGCAGGAAGAATATTCCCGATGTTGGGGAAGTCCAGAACCAGGGGTCACAGTCTAAGGATAAAGGGGTAAGCCATTTAGGACCGAGATGAGGAGAAACCTCTTCACTCAGAGAATTGTGAACCTGTGGAATTCTCTACCAGTTGTTGAGGCCAGTTCGTTAGATATATTCAAAAGGGAGCTCGATGTGGCCCTAACGGCTAAAGGGATCAAGGGGTATGGAGAGAAAGCAGGAATGGGGTACTGAAGTTGCATGATCAGCCTGATCATATTGAATGGTGGTGCAGGCTCGAAGGGCCGAATAGCCTACTCCTGCACCTATTTTCTATGTTTCATGCATGCGTGAAATTTAACTTGGGAAAAGCCTGTTCCAGGCTGCGTAGGACTGACAAGCAGCTGTGAGGCTTAGAGGGAATGTTGGTTACTACCTATCAGATATAAAGACAGAAAATGCTGGCAATACTCAGCAGGTCAGTTGTTTCTCTCTCCAAAGATGCTGCCTGACCTGCTGCATATTTCCTGCATTTTCTGTCTATCAGATTGCCAGTATTTGTCTTTTGTTTTCCTACCTATCTGGTTGCGGACTGAATAGTTAGTTCATTTAAAACAAGAGGGAAATAAACATGTTTTATTTTTTTTTACATTTACTTACGCTATAGGGCCATTAGCTGTCAAGATTAATAAAATTGAGTTAATTTTCAAACAGGGAAAAAAAAAAATCACAACTTGAGCCCAGTCTAGTTTTGTACTTGGCAAAAAGCAAGAACGACAGGTTACAAATTTATTTAAAAGATAGCAATGAATTAAACACAATGTATTCCACTTTTAAAAAAAATTTATTGTCACATAACACTAGTCACTTTGTCAATTTCCCAAATGTATTAAAAAAATGTCCAATATTAATTTCTGCAGATTTAAAAAAGGGTTTTTATGTGCAAAATATACACATTGTGATATCACTCTGAATGGTCAAAATTGTTACTAAATATCACAGCAATGGCTGCATAAAATGATCAGCAAGACACTTCATCTTGAGAGTCAGATTGATCAATGGTAGCACTCGGTCTCAATAGAAGGCTGTGGTTCAAGTTGCACTGCAGGTCTGCAGCACATAACCTAGGCTGCCAGTGTAGTACTTGAAGAGTGCTGCATTTAGGCGTAATGTTAAACAGAGGCCCCTTTCCTGTAATTCAGCTGGATATAAAATATCCTGTGGCAGTATTCAAAGAAGAGCAGGGGAATTTTGTCCAGTGGCCCGCAAATTCTACCACTAAAACAGATTTATCATTTGTTGGGCAAATTGGCAGCTGCATTGGCCTACTGTACTTCAAAACAAATTCATTCGCTATGAAGTGTTTTAGAATGCGATAAGACACTATAAATGCAAGTTCTTTCTGTCTCAGGGAGAAAGGGAATCCATTATACTCCAGCGAAACAAATTTACACCACTGTTTACCTGTAGCAATTTTTTGGAGCAAGTGTAAGCTAAGTGATATAGGAATGCACCATTGCAAGAAAACAAAAAGGTCTCGGTCTCAGTATGTTGGCACCTGTAATCTATTTGCTCAAGTGCAAAACAAAATGAGATTTAAAAAAAAGATAAATTCCACATTTCACATGTATGAATAGTGGTAGAACACCAAATGTGGAAAGAGATTCCCATAACAGGGCCAGAGTGATTTCATGGACTAGTTTCAATGTCTAGATAGGTCAGAGAGGAATTTCCCAGATTTGTTCCCTAAATTATCGTTTTAAAAAAAAAATCTGTGTTTGCCTCTCCCAGGAGATCACATGGTTTTCGGGTGGGGTGGAGTGTATATATTGTGATACAAAACATATTGCAATTGTATGGGACAGGCTTGATGGACCAGAGAGTCTTTATCTGTCTGTCATTGTTCATATAACATTTGTTAGTCTCCATAAACCCACCAAGTACATTGTAAGGTTTTCCATTAGTGACAAATTATTAAATATTGCCTTTTTAAACACATATCTTCAGGACAATAGAAATATCACTTTGTGCTATCCAAATAACTGTTTCGTTATCACAGCACCCACCATCATAAAGCAACTTAATAGAGGTGTACCGATGGATGTGGTGTATTTAGATTTTCAAAAGGCATTCGATAAGGTGCCACACAAAAGGTTACTGCAGAAGATAAAGGTACGTGGAGTCAGTGGAAATGTATTAGCATGGATAGAGAATTGGCTGGCTAACAGAAAGCAGAGAGTCGGGATAAATGGGTCCTTTTCGGGTTGGAAATCGGTGGTTAGTGGTGTGCCACAGGGATCGGTGCTGGGACCACAACTGTTTACAATATACATAGATGACCTGGAAGAGGGGACAGAGTGTAGTGTAACAAAATTTGCAGATGACACAAAGATTAGTGGGAAAGCGGGTTGTGTAGAGGACACAGAGAGGATGCAAAGAGATTTAGATACGTTAAGCGAATGGGCTAAGGTTTGGCAGATGGAATACAATGTGGGAAAGTGTGAGGTCATCCACCTTGGGGAAAAAAAAAACAGTAAAAGGGAATATTATTTGAATGGGGAGAAATTACAACATGCTGTGGTGCAGAGGGACCTGGGGGTGTGCATGAATCCCAAAAAGTTAGTTTGCAGGTGCAGCAGGTAATCAGGAAGGCGAATGGAATGTTGGCCTTCATTGCGAGAGGGATGGAGTACAAAAGCAGGGAGGTCCTTCTGCAACTGTATAGGGTATTGGTGAGGCCGTACCTGGAGTACTGCGTGCAGTTTTGGTCACCTTACTTAAGGAAGGATATACTAGCTTTGGAGGGGGTACAGAGACGATTCACTAGGCTGATTCCGGAGATGAGGGGGTTACCTTATGATGATAAATTAAGTAGACTGGGTCTTTACTCGTTGGAGTTCAGAAGGATGAGGGGTGATCTTATAGAAACATTTAAAATAATGAAAGGGATAGACAAGATAGAGACAGAGAGGTTGTTTCCACTGGTCGGGGAGACTAGAACTAGGGGGCACAGCCTCAAAATACGGGGGAGCCAATTTAAAACGAGTTGAGAAGGAATTTCTTCTCCCAGAGGGTTGTGAATCTGTGGAATTCTCTGCCCAAGGAAGCAGTTGAGACTAGCTCATTGAATGTATTCAAGTCACAGATAGATAGATTTTTAACCAATAAGGGAAGTAAGGGTTATGGGGAGCGGGCGGGTAAGTGGAGCTGAGTCCACGGCCAAATCAGCCATGATCTTGTTAAATGGCGGAGCAGGCTCGAGGGGCTAGATGGCCTACTCCTGTTTCTAATTCTTATGTTCTTATGTTAATTGGCCTTCAGTGTGTCAATAGATCCAAAGTAACTCTTGAATTAGGGTATAGACTAATGTGTCTGAATTTAGACCTAGTGTATAAACACGAGACATACTGTTAGAAAGGGAGACTTAACTGACTCAATGTATTTTGCCACTTGTGTGTCACCAGGTCTTAGTCTGTGGAATAAATGGTTACTCCACGGTTAGACGTGTATTATGTCCATCGGTGGAGTAAGTGTGGAACAAATTTACATGGTTGATACACCAAGTAACAATTTACAGACATACTGAATTATACAGGACACAGAGGGGATCACCACAGAGTTGCACAGTACTTATTATTCAATGCACAAAATGGAGGACACACAACAGTAGTCCTTCAAACAGGACATCTTTTACTCAGAGTTTGTAGGGAATGCTATTATCCACCAACAACTGAACTTTTGCTCAGAATGAAGCATAGTTGCTAGTTTTCCTTGAATTAGTGAGGGAGTTACACAAAGGGGGAATATATTTGGTAAATTTAAAGGTTCAGCCAACCAGTTGAATAGTGATCGACCCCCTCCCATTGCCACTATTTTAAAATCCATGCCTCACATGGATATGTGGTCAAAGAGATCAAAGACTTCAGCTGCGATTTGTCACAAAAATGAGGCATTTCTCAAGGCCACTGATGTGGAACATCACTTTTGCTTTTGCTAAATAAATCACTGATCTTTATTTTTGGATGAAGTTGATATTAATATAATAAATTGGAACATTTATAGACCTCTCTTACAACAACGATCTTGTTCAGGTTGATCTTAAGTGGCTTCCATTAATTTTTGTGGAGGTTAAAGAGCTGTGTGAAACATGCCGTTCAGTAGTTATTTGAAGATTTATATGTCCTTTTTGTTTAAGAAGGACTGCCTCCCACTACAACAGTGTCTTCTTTATTTGGGGTGAATGAACGATTTAGGCCACAGACTTTATAGCCATCATTAACAGCACGCTGAACAGTTGCCAGAAGCTATGCTTCCATAACATTGGATGTGGAGAAATGGAACTGATCCTGTGCATGAGGAGAGATTTTGCTCTGGTAGTGTTGTACTGACTGGTCCAAGTAGAGAACTGGGAAATCTTGTTCAATGGCAGTTAGCAAGATTGAAGATCAGCCATGTCTAGGGCCCTTTGGAGTCCTGAATCCAACTGTTACATTTAGTAGCCGATCATCTTCAAGAACTGTTAATATTTCAAATCAGCTCACAAATTTGGCACAAACACATAACAGCCATGTATATTTATACATCATCTACCTGTCTGCACTCAAAATCAGATTGCAGTTTATTTTAAATTACTGGCTATCTAGATCATACCCATGACAACGCAGTGTTTGAGTTCTTTAGCTTTTAGCTCTTTTCGTATTTGCATGAAACATGATAGCTACTTAATATGTCTCAATAGCATCAGCACAACTGACATGCAAGACTGGTTTATGTGGAATCTGTTGTGTGGGGGTAGCAAGTGTTTAAATTGTACTGGTGCGAGGAGATGGGAGAGAATGGGTGTTTGGAACTGCAGACTAAAACTATGCAATGCTCACTGTCTGCCACAAGTGATTGCCAGAACATCTATTGGCAGAAATTATGCACTGCAACTGTGCAAAGAGCTGACGTGTCTTTCCTTATTGTTGGCCAGCAGACCAATATTGGTCCAAGTAGGAAATCTCTGCATTGTGATAAAAGTTTGGAATTTGCTAGCACATGTTTGGGGCACGGACACAAGTCTTCTGTACAAGCAGAAAGATCCGTGTTTGTCAGCTTTGGAATCCAGTATTCTGCTGATCTTCTCACAGATGTTTAATGTTTGGTGTCCCAATTAAAAATGGAAGTATTAAGATATATGCCTGCTGAATGGTTCCACATAAGATATATTTTTTTAAATTGTTCATGGGATGTATGTGTCGCTGCATTGCCCATCCCTAATTGCCCTCGAGAAGGTAGTGGTGAGCCGCCTTCTTGAACTGCTGCAGTCCGTGTGGTGAAGGTACTCCCACAGTGCTGTTGGGTGGGGAATTCCAGGATTTTGACCCAACGACGTTGAACGAACGGCCGATATATTTTCACATCAGGATGTTGTGTGACTTGGAGGGGAACTTGGAGGTGGTGCTGTTCCCGTGCACCTGCTGCCCTTGTCCTTCTAGGTGGTAGAGGTCACGGGTTTGGGAGGTGGTGTTGAAGAAGCCTTGGAGAGTTGTTGCAGTGCATTTTGTAGATGGTACACACTGCGGCCACGGTGTGCTGGTGGTGGATGGGGTGCCAATCAAGCGGCTGATTTGTCCTGGATGGTGTCGACCTTGTGTTGTTGGAGCTGCACTCAGCCAGGCAAGTGGAGAGTATTCCATCACACTCCTGACTTGTGGTTTGTAAATGGTGGAAAGGATTTGGGGAGTCAGGTGGTGAGTCACTCGCAGCAGAATACCTAGCCTCTGACCTGCTCTTGTAGCCACGGTTTATTTATAGTACGAGGCAGTTAATGAGAACCTGGATGTTTAAAAAGCAAAACTGCAACATTTCTAGTTTTTTGTTTTTGTGACATTTGTTCAGTTTCAGATGGGAGAAGAGTGGGGAGGAGGTATTATACTTCAATTGTTTTTTTTCTCTGATACATAATCCTTGGCGTTTCGGATCACAAGTCCTGCACATTATTATTTTAAAGAATTATGCACTTTTTTTTTGAGGGCTTTTTCTTCTTTTTACCATTTTTGCTGATCTTCTCTTTGTATTTGCGAATTTCTCGCACCAGTGTGTAAAATGCATCTTCCACGCCCTGGAATTACAAGGATGTGAATTAGAGGTGAAGGAAAAACAAAATATAAGGCTTGCGTTCTTAGTTATTATAAAATTAAGTATACAAGATGTATACAAGTGTAAGTCACACTCCAGTAACTGCTGGCATTTTGATTTAAAAAAAACCCGTGTAAGTTCAAGCCTACATAATATGGTGGCCTATACATTGGATTGAGTTTTTTTTTCCTTTTCTAAAGATGCTAGTTCTTTCTAGGAAAGTTTAATAGATGCTGACAGATCAATTAGTATCAACAGTTCAATTAAGCACGGCATCACATTCAAGCCAAATCTTGTTCTCACTCTTTCGAGCAGGAGATATCGAATAGCCATCAAGATTAGGAACCTTGCTTGAATGTCCCCATAGCAACCCAAGGATGCGGAGGCCAATAATTGCAGTCTGGTTGTAATCAACTAATTCAACACGACTGAGAATCAAACTTCAGATTTGTTGATCTATCTGGCTTAACTACATGCTGCTTTAATTAATTGTGCCATTGGGAAAGCACAGGTAAATGTTAATTTCAGTTATATTCTCCCAAAGCTGGACACATAGCTCAGTTGTAATTAGCGATATGCAAATTAAATGGGTTTCCACTGATCTGGAGGCTAGCCAATGTAACACTTTTGTTCAAGAAACGAGAGAAGGATACACCAGAGAAGATCAGTTTGTCTAACGTTGATTTTGGTCAAACTTTTAGGATCCATAGGGCTGAGATAAAGGGCTCAATTTTCCCCAAGCCCTTTTTCTGGCATATTACCAGAGTTACACGCGTTTTTCTAGGCCAGAAATGCGCCAGAAATATTTTGCCAAAGTTTCCCTGCTGTATAATTTGAATTTGGCACCTCTGCACGTGTCCAGTCACCTCGGGGGGTGGAGCCTACTGTCTGCACTGAAAAACAAAGCCGCACCTTCTGCGCATGCGCGGGGAAAAAAAGTTTTGTTTTTGACGTCGTTCCAATGGATGCTCAGTACAGCTTGGATTTGGCAATCGCCTATTTTTAAAGAGCCAGTTGTGTGTGTGAGGAGGAGTGCTGTGAAAGTATTAGCAAAATTGCAGCTGCAGCAATATAAGATGTAACACAGTGCAAGGACCAAGAATTTCTTACAGGAAGTAGTAGAGGCACTAGTTACTGTGATTGAGAACAGATGGCAGGAGCTGGATACCAGCAGGAGGTCACATAAAAGTTCCACCCAAAGAAATGAAGAAAATCTGGAACCAAGTTGCAGAAGATTACTGCGCAGTGGTAACCACCATGAGATCTGGAGCCCAGTGTAAAAAGAAATGGCAGGTCAAGTTGTTAGTGTAAGTAATATTTTCATTTATTCAATGGAATTGCAATTGTAAATGTAACACCCAGCAGAAATTCACCCTCTCTAAAAAGTTGCATTTGCATCTTTGCAGAGGAAGGTGGCACATAATAAAAGAAAGCCTTTTCTGTTCCTGTACATCTCGGAATCCTTCAAAAAGGTGCTCTTTGGGAAGTCAGTAATCCTGGCAAAGCCCACAGCCCTGTCATGGATTGCTTGGGCAGTCATGGGGAACTTTATGAAGTATGTCCTATGCGCGTACAGTGCAGCCATGACCTGGCGAATAGAGACATGTATTGCATGTTGAGAGATGGCGCACACATCCCCAGTTGTAGCTTGAAACGATCCGGAGGTATAGAATGAAAGTGCAGCTGTAACCTTCACTTCAACTGACAAAGCAGTCCTCCTGATGCTTCTAGGTTGCAGGTCTGCTTTGACCAACTCACAGATCTCACTTACAAATTCTTTGCGGAGACCCAGCCTTCTGACACAGTCTGCATTACTCAAGCGGAGGTACAAATGCCTGTCTCGATATACCCGAGGTGGGTAAGGCCTCTTGCCCAGTACCCTACGGGCTCTGATGTTCCTGATACAATGAAGTCGAATCAACTGTCTCCTATGTAGCACCATGATGCAGAGGGCTCGCACAAGGTATGGCATTCAGTATTGCCCCCATACTTAAATTTAACATAGAAAATAGGTGCAGGAGCAGGCCATTCGGCCCTTCGAGCCCGCACCACCATTCAGTATGATCATGGCTGATCATTCAGCCTCAGTACCCCACCCCAGCCTTCTCTCCATACCTCCTGATCATTTTAGCTGTAAGGGCCACATCTAACTCCCTTTTGAATATGTCCAACGAACTGGACTCAACAACTTTCTGTGGCAGAGAATTCCACAGGTTCACAACTCTCGGTGAAAAAGTTTCTCCTCATATATCCGCTGGTTCTAGATTTCCCCAACATTGGGAAGATTCTTCCTGCATCTAACCTGTCCAGTTCCGTCAGAATTTTATACATTTTTATGAGATTCCCTCTCATTCTTCTAAATTCCAGTGAGTATAAGCCTAGGCGATCCAGTCTTTCTTCATATGTCAGTCCTGCCATCCCGGAAATCAGTCTGGTGAACATTCGCTGCACTCCCTCAATAGCAAGCACGTCCTTCCTCAAATTAGGAAACCAAAACTGCACACAATACTCAAGGGTTGGTCTCACCAAGGCCCTGTACAACTGCAGAAAGACCTCCCTACTCCTATACTCAAATCCCCTCGCTATGAAAGCCAGCATGCCATTTGCTTTCTTTACTGCCTGCTGTACCTGCATGCCTGTCTTCAACGACTGATGTACCATGACACCCAGATCTTGTTGCACCTCCCCTTTTATTAATCTCTCACCATTCAGATAATAATCTGCCATTCCTGTTTTTACCACCAAAGTGGATAACCTCACATTTATCCACATTATACTGCATCTGCCATGCATTTGCCCACTCACCTAACCTGTCCAAGTCCCCCTGCAGCCTCTTAGCATCCCCCTCACAGCTCACACCGCCACCCAGTTTAGTGTCATCTGCAAACCTGGAGATATTACACTCCATTCATCCAAATCATTAATGTATATTGTAAAGAGCTGGGGTCCCAGCACTGAGCCCTGCGGCACTCCACTAGTCACTGCCTGCCATTCTGAAAAGGACCCGTTTATCCCGACTCTCTGCTTCCTGTCTGCCAACCAGTTCCCTATCCACGTCAGTATATTACCCCCAATACCATGTGCTTTAATTTTACACACCAATCTCTTGTGTGGGACCTTGTCAAAAGCCTTTTGAAAGTCCAAATACACCACATCTACTGGTTCTCCCTTATACACTCTACTGTGAGGAGGACGCTAAGAGGCTGCAGGATGACTTGGAAAGGTTAGGTAAGTGGGCAAATGCATGGCAGATGCAGTATAATGTGGATAAATGTGAGGTTATCCATTTTGGGGGAAAAAACACAAAGGCAGAACATTCTCTGAAGAGTGGCAGATTAGGAAAAGGGGAGGTGCAACGAGACCTGGGTGTCATAGTACATCAGTCATTGAAAGCTGGCATGCAGGTACAGCAGGCGAAGGTGGCAAATGGTATGTTTGCCTTCATAGCTAGGGAATTTGAGTATAGGAGCAGGGAGGTCTTACTGCAGTTGTACAGGGCCTTGGTGAGGCTTCACCTGGAATATTGTGTTGAGTTTTGGTCTCCTAATCTGAGGAAGGACGTTCTTGCTATTGAGGGAGTGCAGCGAGGTTCACCAGACTAATTTCAGGGATGGCTGGACTGACATATGAGGAGAGACTGGATCAACTGTGCCTGTATTCACTGGAGTTTAGAAGGATGAGAGGGGATCTCAGAAACGTATAAGATTCTGACAGGATTGGTCAGGTTAGATGCGGGAAGAATGTTCCCGATGTTGGGGAAGTCCAGAACCAGGGGATATAGTCTTAGTATAAGGGGTAGGCCATTTAGGACTGAGATAACAAACTTCTTCACTCAGAGTTGTTGATGCCAGCTCATTGGATATATTCAAGAGGGAGTTAGATATGGCCCTTACTGCTAAAGAGATCAAGGGGTATGGAGAGAAAGCAGGAAAGGGTTACTGAGGGAATGATCAGCCATGATCTTATTGAATGGCGGTGCAGGCTTGAATGACCTACTCCCGCACCTATTTTCTATGTTTCTCCTAGTTACATTCTCAAAAAACTAGATTTGTGAAGCATGATTTCCGTTTCATGAATCCATTCTGACTTGGACCAATCCTGTCACTGCTTTCCAAATGCGCTGCTATTACATCTTTAATAATTGACTCCAGCATGTTCCCTACCACCGTATATCAGGCTAACTGGTCTATAATTCCATTTTCTCTCTCTCCCTCCTTTCTTAAAAAGTGGGGTTATATTAGCTACCCTCCAATCCATAGGAACTGATCCAGAGCCCATAGTGTTATGTATCTGGACTTGCATATACTCTGTATAGCCACCAGAGGGCTCATTCCCTGGAATCCGAAGGGATCTCATAATTCCTTGGGAGCACAGGTATTTAAGAGTGCTTCACAGGTTGGAGAGGCACTCTGGAGACGTGTTCAGTCTGACTCCTTCTCCATACACTACACATGGAATATTGGAAAATGACCACCAATGCATCTACTATATTTCTAGGGCCACTTCCTTAAGTACTCTGGGATGCAGACTATCGGCCTTCAGCCCCTTCAATTTCCCGAACAACATTTCCTGACTCATGATGTCCCTCAGTTCCCCGTTCTCGCTAGACCCTCGGTCCCCTAGTATTTTCGGGAGGTTATTCGTGTCTTCCTTAGTGACGACAGAACCAAAGTATTTGTTCAATTGGCCTGCCATTTCCTTGTTCCCCATTATGAATTCACCAGATTCTGACTGCAAGGGACCTACATTCTCTTTTTCTCTTCACATATCTATAGACGCTTTTGCAGTCAGTCTTTACATTTCCTGCAAGCTTACTCTCGTACTCTATTTTCCCCCTCCTAATTAAACCTCTAGTCCTCCTCTGCTGAATTCTAAATTTCTCCCAGTCCTCAGGTTTGCTGCTTTTTCTGGCCAATTTATATGCCTCTTCCTTGGATTTAACACTTTCCCTAATTTCCCTAGTTAGCCACAGTTGAGCCACCTTCCCTTTTTTATTTTTACGCCACACAGGGATGTACAATTGTTGTAGTTCATCCATGTGATCTTTAAATGTCTGCCACTGCCTATCCACTGTCTATCCTTTAAGTATCATTCGCCAGTCTATCCTAACCAATTCACATCTCATACCGTCGAAGTTTCCTTTCTTTAAGTTCAGGACCCTAGTCTCTGAATTAACTGTGTCACTCGCCATCTTAAATGAAGAATTCTACCATATTATGGTCACTCTTCCCCAAGGAGCCTCGTACAACCAGATTGGTAATTAATCCTCTCTCGTTACACAAGACCCAGTCTTGGATGACCTGCTCTCGAGTTGGTTCCTCGACATAGTGGTCGAGAAAACCATCCCTTATACACTCCAGAAACAACTCCTCCACAGTACTGCTACCAGTTTGGTTAGTCCAATCAATATGTAGAATAAAGTCACCCATGATAACTGCTGTACCCTTATTGCACGCGTCCCTAATTTCCTGTTTGATGCCGTCCCTAACCTCCCTACTACTGTTTGGTGGTCTGTACACAACTCCCACTAAAGTTTTTTGGCCTTTGGTGTATCGCAGCTCTACCCATATGATTCCACATCATCCACGCTAATGTCCTTTTTCACTATTGCGTTAATCTCCTCTTTAACCAGTAACGCTACCCCACCTCCTTTTCCTTCCTGTGTGTCCTTCCTGAATATTGTTGAATACCCCTGGATGTTGAGTTCGCCTAGAGCCATGTCTCTGTAATCCCAATGGCATCATATCTGTTAACAGCTATCTGTGCAGTTAATTCATCCACCTTATTACGAATGCTCCTCGCATTGAGACTCAGCCTTCAGGCTTGTTTTTTTTTTAAAAAAACATTTTGTCCTTTTAGAATTATTGTTGTAATGTGGCCCTTTGATTTTTGCCCTTGATTTCTCTGCTCTCCACTCTTATTTTTCTACTGTCTACCTTTTGCTTCTTCCCCCTGCCTCCCTGCATTGATTCCCATCCTCCTGCCATTTTAATTTAAACACTCCCCGACAGCACTAGCAAACACTCCGCCTAGAACATTGGTTCGGGTCCTGCCCAGGTGCAGACCGTCCGGTATGTACTGGTCCCACCTCCCCCAGAACCAGTTCCAATGTCCCAGGAATTTGAATCCCTCCTCCTTGCACCATTCCTCAAGCCACGTATTCATCTGAGCTATCCTGCGATTTCTGCTCGGACTAGCACGTGGCACTGGTAGCAATCCTGAGATTACTACCTTTGAGGTCCTGCTTTTTAAATTTAACTCCTAGCTCCCTAAATTCAGCTTGCAAGATCTCATCCTGTTTTTTTACCAAATATCATTGGTACCTATATGCACCACGACAGCTGGCTGTTCACCCTCTGCCTCCAGAATGCACTGTAGCCGCTCCGAGACATCCTTGACCGTTGCAACAGGGAGGCAACATACCATCCTGGAGTCTCGTTTGCGGCCGCAGAAATGCCCATCTAGACCCCTTACAATAGAATCCCCTATCACTATAGCTCTCCCACTCTTTTCTGCCCTCCTGTGCAGCAGATCCACTCCTGGTGCCATGGACTTGGCTGCTGCTGCCTTCCCCTAATGAGTCAACTCCCCCAACAATATCCAAAATGGTATATCTGTTTTAGAGAGAGGTGACCGCAGGAGACCCCTGCACTACCTGCCTTCCCTTGCTCTTCCTGATGGTCACCCATTCCCTATCTAACTGTGCAACCTTTACCTGCGGTGTGAGCAACTCACTAAACATGCTATTCACGATATCCGCAGCATCGTGGATGCTCTAGAGTGAATCCATCTGCAGCTCCAGTGCCGCAATGCGGTCTGTCAGGAGCTGCAGCTGGATACACTTCCCGCACCTTTGAAAGAAACTCAAAACGGCAGAAAGCAAGTAGCACGGGTTTGCACTTGTATGTCTCCAGATCTGTATGGATGGACCACACCCAAAGGTCTTATGACTTCTCTCTCCCTCCTTCCCCACCCCCAAGCTTCAAGCCTTCCGATCAGCATATCTCTCTCTCTCGACTCCTTTTTCTCTCCTCCTCCCCCCTACCTTTTTCTCCTCCTCCCCCTCCCCCCCCCACCTTTTTTTTTCTCTCTCTCTCTCTCCCTCCCTCCTTCCTTCCTCCTCCTCCCCACCTTCTCTATCTCTCACCCCTCCCTTTCTCGCACAGAAACATAGAAAATAGGAGCTGGAGTAGGCCATTCAGCCCTTTGAGCCTGCACCACCATTTAATATGATCATTTTTGCAACTTTAGTGCCCCATTCCTGCTTTCTCTCCATACTCCTTGATCCCTTTAGCCATAAGGGCCACATCTAAAACGTTTTTGAATATAACGAACTGGCCTCAACAACTTTCTGTGGTAGAGAATTCCACAGGTTCACAATTCTCTTGAGTGAAGAAGTTTCTCATCTCTTTCCTAAATGGCTTACCCCTTACCCTTAGACTGTGACCCCTGGTTCTGGACTTCCCCAACGACGGGAATATCCTTCCTGCATCTAACCTGTCCAATTCCGCCAGAATTTTCTATGTTTCTATGAGATCCCCTCATTCTTCTAAATTCCAGTGAATACAAGCCTAGTCGATCCAGTCTTTCTTAATAGGTCATTCCTGCCATCCCGGGAATCAGTCTGGTGAACCTTTCCTGCACTCCCTCAATAGCAAGAATGTCCTTCCTCAGATTAGGAGACCAAAACTACACAATATTCACGGTGTGGCTCACCAAGGCCCTGTACAACTGCAGTAAGACCTCCCTGCTCCTATACTCAAATCCCCTAGCTATGAAAGTCAACATGCCATTTGCCTTCTTTACCGCCTGCTGTACCTGCATGCAAGCTTTCAGTGACTGATGTACCATGACACCCAGGTCTCGTTGCACCTCCCCTTTTCCTAGTCTGCCGCCATTCAGATAATATTCTGCCTTCGTGTTTTTGCCCCCAAAATGGATAACCTCACAATTATCCACATTATACTGCAAATGCCATGCATTTGCCCACTCACCTAACCTGTCCAAGTCACCCTGCAGCCTCTTAGCATCCTTCTCACAGCTCACACCACCACCCAGTTTAGTGTCATCTGCAAACCTGGAGATATTACACTCTATTCATTCATCCAAATCATTAATGTATATTGTAAAGAGCTGGGGTCCCAGCACTGAGCCCTGCGGCACTCCACTAGTCACTGCCTGCCATTCTGAAAAGGACCCATTTATCCCGACTCTCTGTTTCCTGTCTGCCAACCAGTTCCCTATCCACATCAGTATATTACCCCCAATACCATGTGCTTTAATTTTACACACCAATCTCTTGTGTGGGACCTTGTCAAAAGCCTTTTGAAAGTTCAAATACACCACATCCACTGGTTCTCCCTTGTCCACTCTACTAGTTACATCCTCAAAAAATTCCAGAAGATTCGTCGAGCATGATTTTCCTTTCATAAATCCATGCTGACGTGATCCGATCCCGTCACTGCTTTCCAAATGCACTGCTATTTCGTCCTTCATGATCGATTCCAACACCGATGTCAAGCTAACCGGTCTATAATTACCCGTTTTCTCTCTCTCTCCTTTTTAAAAAAGTGGTGTTACATTAGCTACCCTCCTGATTTCATGGATTTCAGAAGACATTCAATAAGATGTCTCAATAGAATTAGAAATATTTGACCATACAGTACGAGGAAATACAGGATAGAAAGTTGTTTGACAGTCAAGAAGCGGTGGGTAACTGGGCATTGCTTGGATTGAAGCAGGAAGTGGCATATCCTATGGGTTAGTCCTGGGTCCACTTTTCTTTGCTGTATACGTAGATGATTTGGACTGGAGAATCTTCTCTTCCATGCCTAGAAACATATGACACGAGACAACCCATTTCATCCACTCCTTTTATATCCATGCAGATCATGCTACGGATTATTTCCGTAATGAAGACCCATTTTTATGTGGCCAGGTAGTTACCCTGACCAGGGGAGACCACCTTCAGACACGAGGATCCCCTGGATATCAACCCAATATTTAGAGGATCGAACTATCGCCTGTTCTTGTCTGGAGTGTGACTCGAACTCATAACCTTCTGACTCAGCCAGTACTATCACTGAGCCAAGACTCACTCTAGACTTGGTTATAGGGGAACATAGAATTTGCTGAGAATAAAAAACAAAAAACTTATGAAAAATTGATAGATTAGCAGACTGGGCAGACAGGTGGACGATGCAATTTGTGTACAGGGCCTTGGTGAGGACTCACCTGGAATAGTGTGTTCAGTTTTGGTTTCCTAATCTGAGGAAGGACGTTCTTGCTATTGAGGGAGTGCAGCGAAGGTTCACCAGACTGATTCCTGGGATGGCAGGACTGACATGAGGAGAGACTGGATCGACTAGGCCTGTATTCACTGGAGTTTAGAAGGATGAGAGGGGATCTCATAGAAACATATAAAATTCTGACAGGACGGGACAGGTTAGATGCGGGAAGAATGTTCCCGATGTTGAGGAAGTCCAGAACCAGGGGACACAGTCCAAGGACTGAGATGAGGAGAAACTTCTTCATTCAGAGAGTTGTTAACCTATGGAATTCTCTACCACAGAGTTGTTGATGCCAGTTCATTGGATATATTCAAGAGGGAGTTAGATAAAGGGATCAAGGGGTATGGAGAGAAAGCAGGAAAGGGGTACTGAGGTGAATGATCAGCCATGATCTTACTGAATGGTGATGCAGGCTCAAATGGTCTACTCCTGCACTATTTTCTATGTACAAGTGTGAACTAATAAATATTGGGAAGAAAAGCATGGAATGGGATTTTTGCAGTTAATGGAAAGACACCAAAGTTGTGGATGAACAGAGATTGAAGATTTCAAATACGTAATTCCTTGAAGTTGTAAATGCAGCTAGATAAAGCCATTAAAAAAAAATAGGGGCTTAGAGTATAAGAATAAAAGTCACGAAAATTGTGTATGAAGCATTGAAAGCTTCATTATACAAAGGACATTAAGCCATGAAGAGCGTCCAGTGTGGCGTGAGAACATAAGAACTAGGAGCAGGAGTCGGCCATTTGGCCCCTCGAGCCTGCTCCGCCATTTAATATCAAGGCTGATCTGATCATGGACTCAGCTCCACTTCCCTGCCCGCTCCCCATAATGCTTTATTCCCATATTTCTCAAAAATTTGTCCATCTCCACCTTAAATATATTCAATGACCCACCCTCCACAGCTCTCTGGGGCGGAGAATTCCACAGATTTACGACCCTCTGAGAAGAAATTCTTCATCTCATCTCAGTTTTAAATGGGTGGCCCCTTATTCTGAGACTATGTCCCCTAGTTTTAGCTTCCCCTATGAGTGGAAATATCCTCTCTGCATCCACCTTGTCGAGCCCCCTCATTATCTTATGTTTTGATACGATCACCTCTCATTCTTCTGAAATCCAATGAGTATAGCTCCAACCTACTCATCCTATCTTCATAAGTCAACCCCCTCATCTCTGGAATCAACCTAGTGAACCTTCTCTGAACAGCCTCCAATGCAAGTATATCCTTCCTTAAATACGGAGACCAAAACTGTACGCAGTACTCTAGGTGTGGCCTCACCAATACCCTGTACAGTTGTAGCAGGACTTCTCGGCTTTTATATTCTATCCCACTTGCAATAAAGGCCAACATTCCATTTGCCTTCCTGATTACTTGCTGTACCTGCATACTAACTTTTTGTGTTTCATGCACAAGGACCCCCTGGTCCCTCTGTACTGCAGCACTTTGCAATTTTTCTCCATTTAAATTATAATTTGCTTTTCTATTTTTTCTGCCAAACTGGATAACCTCACATTTTCACACATTATACTCCATCTGCCAAATTTTTGCCCACTCACTTAGCCTGTCTATATCCCTTTGCAGATTTTGTGTGTCCACTTCACAATTTGCATTCCCACCTATCTTTGTATCATCAGCAAACTCGGTCCCTTCACCCAGTCATTAATATAGATTGTAAATAGCGCCAATCCCTGCGGCACCCCACTAGTTACTGTTTGACAACTGGAAAATGACCCATTTATCCCGTCTCTCTGGCTAACTAACAGAAAACAATCTTCTATCTATGCTAATATATCCCCCCCCCACCACCACCACCACCACCACAACCCTGTGAATTTTTATCTTGTGCAGTAACCTTTTATGTGGCACCTTATCGAATGCCTTCTGGAAATCCAAATACACTTATCCACTGGTTTCCCCCCTTATCCACCCTGCTTGTTAAATCATTAAAAGAACTCCAGCAAATTTGTCAAACATGATTTCACTTTCATAAAACCATGCTGACTCTGCTTGATTGAATTATGCTTTTCCAAATGTCCCACTACTGCTTCCTTAATAAATGGACTCCAGCATTTTCCCAACAACCGATGTTAGGCTAACTAGTCTATAGTTTCCTGCTTTCGGTCTGCCTCCTTTTTAAAATAAGGGCGTTACAAATGCAGTTTTCCAATCCGCTTGGATCTCCCAGAATCCAGGGAATTTAGGCAGATTACAACCAATGCATTCACTATCTCTGCAGCCACTTCTCTGAAGACCCTAGGATGCAAGCCTTCAGGTCCAGGGGACTTGTCCGCCTTCAGTCCCATTATTTTACCGCGTACTACTTCTTTAGTGATAGTGATTGTATTAAGTTCCTCCCTCCCTATAGTCCCTTGATTATCCATTATTGGGATGTTTTTAGTGTCTTCTACTGTGAAGACCGATACAAAATATTTGTTCAACGTCTCTGCCATTTCCCTATTCTCCATTATTAATTCCCCAATGTCATCCTCTGGGGGACCAACATTTACTTTAGTCACTTTTCCTTTTTATGTACCTGTAGAAACTCATCTGTTTTTATATTTCGTGCTAGTTTATTTTCATAAATAATGAGGGAAGACAGATTATTTATTTATTTATTTATTTATTTAATTTTTTTTTTTTAAGTTCTTTGCTGGCTTTTAAAAGTTTCCCAATCCTCTGGCCTCCCACTAGTCTTGGCTACGTTGTATGCCCTCATTTTCAATTTGATACCATCCCCAATTTCCTTAGTTAGCACGGATGGTTATCCCTTCTCTTACAGTCTTTCCTTATCATGGAGAGCCAGGAAACTATAGTTCTGAGGAGAGACTTGAAATACTGAATTTACTTCCTCCAGAGTAGAAAAGGCCAAGACAGTTTGTTTTTTTTTTAAAAAAAAAAGGATGTTTTTAAAATTTTGAAGGATCTGATAATTGTTCCCTATTCACCTCACCCTATTTTGCCTGGTTGGGGAGTCAGTGATGAGGGGGGTGTGGCTAAGAGAGCGAGGAGAAAGTTTAGGAGATACTTCTTAATGTAGAGGGTTGCTGGAGTATGGAATGCTTTGCTGCAGTGAGTGGTTTCAGGAAGCATTTCAGGAAAAATTGGATAAATATTTGAAGCAGAGTGCAGGGAGTTGGGATTAGTTTTGGATTGCTCTACCTTAGAGTGGGCACAGACCTGATGGGCCCAATTACCTCATTACGTGCTCCTAATTTATATAGAACATAAAAATCTACAGCGCAGAAGGAAGGCATTTCGGCCCATCATGTCCGAGCCGGCCGACAAAGAGCCACAGGGCCCTTAGTCAGTAGCCCTGAAGATTACATATAAACCTATGAACAATGATGGAAAGGCAAAGAGCACCCATCCCAACCAGTCCGACTCATACAATTGAGACACCCCTAATACTGAAACATTCTATATTCCACCCCAACCGGAGCCATGTGATCATCTGTGGGAGGCAAAAGCCAGATAAAAACCCAGGCCAATTTAGGGAGAAAAAAAAAATCTGGGAAAATTCCTCTCCGACCCATCCAGGCGATTGAAACTAGTCCAGGAGATCACCATGGCCATGTTCTACTCCCTGCAGTACTTATTACATCTGTTCCGTCCAACAAAAGATCATCCAGTCTAATCCCAATTACCAGCTCAAAGTGCCGTAACCTGCAGGGTCCAACCATCTCTTAAAAGTGGTGAGGGTTTCTGTATCCACCACTCTGCCAGGCAGCGAGTTCCAGACCCCCACAACCCTCTGTGTAGAGAAGCCCCCCTCAAAATTCCCTCTAAACCTTCCACCAACCACCTTAAAACTATGCCCCCTCCACCAATGGAAATAGATCCTTACTATCTACTATGTCCAGGCCCCTCAATATTTTGTACACCTCGATGAGGTCTTCTCTCAACCTCCTCTGTCCAATGAGAGCAAACCCAGCCTATCCAATCAGTCCTCATAACTAAGATTCTCCATTCCAGGCAGCATCCTAGTAAATCTCCTCTGCACCCTCAAGTGCAATCACGTCCTTCCTATAATACAGCGACCAGAACTGTACACAGTACTCCAGCTGTGACCTAACCAAAGTATTATACAATTTAAGCATAACTCTCCTGCTCTTGTATTCTATGCCTCGGCCAATAAAGGCAAGCATTTCGTATGCCTTCTTAACCACCTTAACTACCTGACCTGCTACTTTCAGGGATCTGTGGACAAGCACTCCAAGGTCCCTTTGTTCATCTACACTATTAAGTGGCCTACCGCTTAATGTGTATACCCTTTCCTTATTAGCCCTCCCAAAGTGCATCACCTCACACTTCTCTGAATTAAATTCCATTTGCCACTGCTCTGCCCACCTGACCAGTAGATTGATATCCTCCTGCAGCCCATGACTTTCCTCTTCATTACCACTTTTGGACCCTGGATCCCATGGGCTTTATTAGCCTTCATGACCAGTCTACCATGTGGGACCTTATCAAAAGCCTTGCTAAAGTCCATATACACTACATCGTACGCACTACCTTCATCGACCCTCGGTTACCTCCTCAAAAAATCAAATCAAGTTAGACAAACACGATCTTCCCTCAACAAATCAGTGCTGACTGTCCCTAGTTAATCCTTGCCTTCCCAAATGTAGATTTATCCTGTCTTTCAGGATTTTTTCCAATAATTTTCCCACCACTGAGGTTAGGCTGACAGGCCTGTAATTACTCGGCCTATCCCTTTCACCCTTCTTAAACAAGGGTACTACATTAGCAGTCCTCCAATCCTCCGGCACCATGCCCAGATCCAAAGAGGACTGGAAAATGATGGTCAAGGCCTCTGCTATTTCCTCTTTTACTTTGTTCACAGCCTGGGATGCATTTCATCCGGGCCAGGGACTTAGCTACTTTCAAAGCTGCTAAACCCCTGAATACTTCCTCTCAGTATATTTATTTCATCCAGAATTTCACTCCTCCTCGATAGCAGTATCTGCATTGCCCCTTTCCTTTGTGAAAACAGATGCAAAGTATTCGTTAAGAACCTTACCAACATCTTCCACCTCCACACAAAGATTATCCTCATGGTCTCTAATAGACCCTTTTACTCTTAATATATTTATAGAACATCTTAGGGTTTTCCTTAATTTTACTAGTCAAGAATTTCTCGTGCTCTCTCTTAGCATTCCTAATATACTTTTTAATTTTGCCTCTTAACTTTCTATATTCCTCTAAAGATTCTATAGTATTTAAGCGTTGGTATATGACATAAGTGTCCCTTTTTTTCTTAATCCTCTTCTGTAAGTCCCTCGACATCCAGGGGGCTCTAGAATTATTATTCCCAATCTTTTTCTTTAAGGGCACATGTTTGGCCTGAGCCTTCTGGATCTCCTCCTTGAATGCCTCCCACTGTTCCGACACTGATTTACCCACAAGTAGCTGTTTCCAGTCCACTGTGGTCAAATCACTCCTTAACTTAGCAAAATTAGCTTTTCCCCAATTCGGAACTTTTATTCCAGGCCTATCCTTGTCCTTATCCATAACCAACTTGAATCTGACTAAATTATGGTCACTGGCACCCAAGTGCTCCCCCACTAATACCCCTTCCACCTGCCCAGCTTCATTCCCCAAAACTAAATCCAAGACTGCCCCTTCTCGTGTTGGGCTTACTACATACTGACTAAAAAAGTTCTCTTGAATGCATTTCAAGAATATGGCTCTGAACTTTGGTAATTGAACACAGAACATAGTTCCTGAGAATTCAACACTGGATATATGAGCATATATTCTCATACCCTGCTCCAGGTAATGCATCCTAGGACATGTCATCCCAACTCGGTTTTCTCAACAGTTGTACAAGAGATATTTGTTTTAAATGGTGACAGGCCTACCCAAGATGGCTTGTGACATGCCAGCCACTCTCACATGATTAAGCAGTGGAGTAGAGAAGACTGGCAAGCCTGGAGCAAATGCCTGCCCATCCCATCAGGCAGGGAAACTTCAGGTTGCAAAGATTTTTTAAACTTTAAAAATTTTTTTTTTTTTTTTTATAAATGTTTTTATACTGCACTTTTGCCACCGGGTTCTTGATGCACAGGTTTCTTGCAGTTGGCTGCGGCAAAACAGATTTTCTTAATTATCAGTTTTACATTTACCTTGTAGTCAACGGCACAAGTCCTGCACTTTGTCAGCACTGGTGCAGGCCACAATATAAAAGCACCATTTGGTGCTAGGAGAGCAGGCTTCAATGGAAACTGAGACAGTCATTTTTAAAGCAACTGGTTGCTGTGAACCAGATACAAAACCTATACACAAAAATGGGTACAGGATACTCATTACCTGCCAATACACAGGAGCATCAACACGATACAAGTTACACAGTGGCATCAAGGACCCAAGCATGAGAGGAGGGAAGGAGAAGATTTATTACTCACTTACAGACCTTGTAATTGATTATTTTTCCTGTACTTTTCTTTCCCACCCATGCTAAAAATTGGCTTTGTACCTGTCGGGTTTTGGCTGAAGTTTCTATGAATGGGATTCCATAACTCTTTGCTAGTTCCTGTGCTTGCTTTGTGTCCACAGTCCTTGACGGAAGGTCACACTTGTTTCCAACTAATACCATGGGAACGTCATCAGAATCTTTCACTCGATTAATCTGCTCCCTGGAGAAGAGACAAAGATAAAATGAAGATTTTCTTAGCATTTTGTTTAATTCTGCCAACAATGACTGAATTATCTCCCTTTTCCAAGTGCATTTGGAACACATACATCATGTCCAAAGTATAGGTACTGCAGTACCACATTGCTATAAACCACAATGTGTACATGTATGGTTTATTCTCTAATAAAAACAGCAATATAGACCATCTTCTGCAATGACTCAGTTGGTAACCTCAGTGCAGTCAAGAGCCCAGGGTTGATCCCCTAGTCTATGCTGAGCTACCAAATAATTGGAGTACTACAGGATGAGGACAGGGAAATTAGAGTTTCTCATGCACTTTCTGGATTGCAATCAGCAGGAGTGTTTGTGTGGATGGACATTGAGTAAAGGCAGGATTGAGTTTGTCCATGATGCTTCCCACAATTGAATAGTCAGTCAGGGTGCACTCACAACAATGTTCACTTGGGTGAGGTACTGCAGGGCAGGACTGCCATCTGTGAAACTTTACCCCCGACAACAATCTACACCTTAGGAGAAAGGGGGGGGGGGGTTTAAGAAAAGAGGGAGCAAATTGCAAGAAAAAAGGAGGGGAGGGAGGGAGGGAGGGAGGGAGGGGAGGCTTCCGTATATTGTATGTCAGAGTCCCAAACTGGAGTGGTGAACAAACAACAAAAGTAGTTTGTACCACTGGAACTGGTTTTCCCTACACCCCTCTGCTGATCACACCTCCCCAGAGGTCTGTGTCCTTACCGACTCCGGCGTTGAAGTCGCCGAGGAAGATCAGTTTGTCGTCCGTAGGGACTCGGGACAGGGATTGTTCAAGGCTGGAGTAGAATTCCTCTTTGCCCTCATCTGTTGTGTTGAGTGTTGGGTTGTACGCGCCGATAATTGTGGCGCACTGGTTCTGGGATAGGGTGAACCGGAGACGTGCGCTTACCCCGCAGGGGGAGTCTCCGAGACGGCCAACCAGCTCAGTCTTGATGGTGAAGCCAACTCCATGGAGCAAGCGTTCTTCTGGTTTGCCTTTCCAGAAGATGTAACCACCACCTTATTCTTTAAGCTGGCCTTCCCCTGCCCGCCGGGTCTCGCTTAGGGCGGCAATGTCGACATCAAAGCTTCCGAGTTCCCGGGCAACCATGGCGGTGCGGTGTTCCAGTTTGTTGCTGTTGGGGTTGTCCATGAGGGTCCTGACGTTCTAGCTCCCGAACTTCATTTTGAAGGGTGGAAGATGCCTGTGTGTGAGTTCTTTTAATGTGGGGTGGCCGTTGCACAGCAGCTACCACACGGGCTTAGCTGAGCAAGGTCTTGGTCCAGTGGCAAGGGGGTCCAAGACAACTGGAGACCAGGCACTACTGTATGGGCCTAGCTGCCTACGGTGGGATGTGAGTCGTAAGCTCAGCACTGAGCAGCGCCCTTCGGTGAGATGGAGATCGATCGGAGGCGTGGAAAGTGGAGGCGAGAGATTTGGGGTAATGTTTACCTCTCACAGGTGTTAGCTCCTGGCTGAGGGCAGGCATTGGGATGGCCAGAGGTCCACTTCGTGGAAGGAGAAGAGTTCAGAGTGGCCACAGCCATTGTGCACACCATGTGCTCGCCAGGGACTCCGCTGTTGAGTTGGTTCAGCGGCCGGTGGAAGGCCCAAACGTCACTGGAGGGAAAGAGGCCCAAACGTCCTGACAAAATACCACCACCAACACCTTGTTCCGCCAGAGGGACAAGTACAAGGCATCGTGGCAACACCCTCGCTCCAAGCACCGGCACCTGCTCGACTACATCATTGTCCAAGTGAGGGACCGCAAGGACATGCTCATCATCCGCCATGACAGGAGCAGACGAAAGCTAGACGGACCACCGCCTAATCTGTTCAGTCATCAACATTAATATAGCCCCAAAGAGGCGATGGCAACAGAAGCAGTGTCGCAGAAAAATCAATGCCAGGGCACTCAAAGCCCCAGTTAAGACAGCCTCACTGCCAACCTGGCGACCCTCGATGGCCCCGAGATACCGAGTGCCTGGTCTGCCCTCAAGGCCTCCATAACCAGCGCTTCGGAGAGACGGTCGGTCACTCAATCAGGAAACACCAAGACTGGGTTGACGAAAATGACCAGGAGATCCAGGAGCTAATAAACCACAAGCACAGTGCATTTCTAAACTTAAAGCAGCAACCCAATTCGGGAACAGCAAAGCAGCTCTACAAATGGCTGAAGGCCGAGGTCCGCGACCTAAAGAATAGATGGTGGGTGGAGAGAAAACAGAAGATCCAGCAGCTGGCCGACAGCCATGAAGTGCGAGGATTCTTCAGCGCAGTTAAGTCCACCTACGGCCCAAGCACCCAAGGCCCCACACCACTGCTGTCCAAGAATGGGGAGACACTCATTAAGGACACCGAGGCAGTCAGGGCCCACTGGAAGGAGCATTTAGAAGATCTCCTTAAATCGAGACACTGCCTTTGACACGAGTGTCCTCGACTCCACCCCGCAGCATGCTACTCGCCACCATCTCAGCAAAGCCCTGCAAGAGGTCGAAAAGGCCATCCGTCCGCTCAAGAACAAAGCATCAGGAGCAGATGGATCCCCGCCGAGGAATTAAAGTGTGGTGGAGAAGCACTATTGGCACGAATGCATGATCTCATCTCCTTTATCTGGAAGGAGGAGAGCATGCCAGGGGAATCTCAGAGATGCCGTAATCGTAACCATCTTCAAAAAAGGGACAAGTCCGACTGCTGCGGCAACTAGAGGAATCTCCCTGCTGTCGGCCACTGGGAAAATCATCACTAGAATCCTCCTCAACTGTCTTATCCTTGTGGCTGAAGAGCTCCTCCGAGTCACAGTGCGGATTCCGTCCACTAAGTGATACAACGGACATGATCTTCACCACGCGACAACTACAAGAGAAATGCAGGAACAGCACCAACCCTTGAACATGGCCTACTTTGACCTCACAAAGGCCTTTGACACGGTCAACGGCGAGGGTCTATGGAGAGTCCTCTGTTTTGGCTGCCCCCAAAAGTTTGTCACCATCCTCCGCCTGCTCCACGATGACATGCAAGCCGTGATCTTGACCAACGGATCCAGCACAGACCCAATCCACATCTAGACCAGGGTCAAGCAGGGCTGTGTCATCGCGCCAACGCTCTTCCTCGCTGCAATGCTCCACCCCATGCTCAACAAGCTCCCCGCTGGAGTGGAACTAAACTACAGAACCAATGGGAACCGGTTCAACCTTCAGTGCCTCCAGGCTAGATCCAAGGTCATCCCATCCTCTGTCATCCGAACTACAGTACGCGGACGACTGTGCAGAGGCCGAACTCCAAGTCATCGTCAACATCTTAACCGAGGCGTATGAAAGCATGGGCCTTACACTAAACATCTGTAAGACAAAGGTCCTCCACCAACTTGACCCCGCCTCACAGCACTGACTCCCGATCATCAAAATCCACGGCACGGCCTTAGATAACATGGACCATTTTCCACACCTCGGGAGCCTACTATCAGCAAGGACAGACATCAATGACGAGATCCAACACTGCCTCCAGTGTGCCAGTGCAGCCTTTGGTCACCTGAGGAAGATTGTTTGAAGACCAGGACCTCAAATCTGGCACCAAGCTTATGGTCTACAGGTCAGTAGTTATACCCACCCTCCTAGATGGCTCAGAGATGTGGACCATATACAGTAGACACCTCAAAGCGCTGGAGAAATACCCCTCCGCAAGACCTGCAAATCCATTGGGAGGATCGATGAACCAATGTCAGTGTTCTCGATCAGGCCAACATCCGCAGTATCGAAGCACTGACCACACTTGACTAGCTCCGTTGAGCGGGCCACATTGTCCGCATGCCTGACACGAGACTCCCAAAGCAAGCGCTCTACTCTGAACTCCGGCACGGCAGGCGAGCCCCAGGTGGGCAGAGGAAACCCTTCAAGGACACTCTCAAAGCCTTGATAAAGTGCAATATCCCCACCGACACCTGGGAGTCCCTGGCCAAAGACCGCCCTAAGTGGAGGAAGTGCTTCCGGGAGGACACTGAGCACCTCACGGCTCGTTGCCCAGAGCAAGCAGAAATCAAACGCAGACAGCAGAAGCATGATGCGGAAAACCAGACTCCTCACCCACCCTTTCCTTCAACCACTGTCTGTCCCACCTGTGACAGACTAATTCCTGTATTGGACTGTACAGTCACCTGGGAACACACTTTTAGAATGGAAGCAAGTCTTCCTCGATTTCAAGGGACTGTCTATGATGATGAGTTTGATGGGCATTTGTTGCACACAACTTACTCCGGGAAAAATATTTCCACTAAACTAGGCTTTTATATTTTGTGTTCTAATGCTGCAATTACAGTTTAAGTTTAAAAAAAGTGAAGCTGATTACATCTATGTACGTTTCAGCATTTTGAACACCGAGGTCATGTTTTTCCACATTCTTCTCTATTCCATTTAGCCTACTCCTCACAGGTTTACTGTTGGAATCCACGAAGCATCCTGTTCATTCTCTTCTTTCCCAAGAACGAAGTCCTTCGCAAAATACTTGTCTTTGTGAACAAGAGATTATTGTACAAAATTAAAGCACGTGGTATTGGGGGTAATGTATTGACGTGGATAGAGAACTGGTTGGCAGACAGAAAGCAAAGAGTGGGAATAAATGGGTCCTTTTCAGAATGGCAGGCAGTGACTAGTGGGGTGCCGCAGGGCTCAGTGCTTATTTACAACAAACATTAATGATTTAGACGAAGGAATTGAATGTAATATCTCCAAGTTTGCAGATGACACTAAACTGGGTGGCAGTGAGCCAAGAGGCTGCAGAGTGATTTGGACAGGTTCGGTGAGTGGGCAAATGCATGGCAGATGCAGTATAATGTAGATAAATGTGAGGTTATCCATTTTAGTGGCAAAAACAGGAAGGCAGATTATCTGAATGATGACAGATTAGGAAAAGGGGAGATGCAACGAGACTTGGGTATCTTGGTACATCAATCATTGAAAGTTGACATGCAGCTGGTGAAGGTGGCAAATGGCATGTCGGCCTTCATAGCAAGAGGATTTGATTATAGGAGCAGGGAGGTCTTACTGCAGTTGTACAGGGCCTTGGTGAGGCCACACCTTGAATATTGTGTATAGTTTTGGTCTCCTAATCTGAGGAAGGACATTCTTGCTATTGAGAAGAGTGCAACGAAGGTTCACCAGACTGATTCCCGGGATGGCAGGACTGACATATGAAGAAAGACTGGATCGACTAGGCTTATTATTCACTGGAATTTAGAAGAATGAGAGGGGATCTCATAGAAACATAAAAATCTGACGGGATTGGACAGGTTAGATGCGGGAAGAATGTTCCCAATGTTGGGGAAGTCCAGAACCAGGGGTCACGGTTTAAAGGATAAGGGGCAAGTCATTTAGGACCAAGATGAGGGGAAACTTCTTCACTCAGAATTATGAACCTGTGGAATTCTCTACCACAAAAATTTGTTGAGGCCAGTTCGTTAGATATATTCAAAAGGGAGTTAGATAAGGCCCTTTCGGCTAAAGGGATCAAGGGGTATGGAGAGAAAACAGGAATGGGGTACTGAAGTTGCATGATCAGCCATGATCATACTGAATGTGGTGCAGGCTCAAAGGGCCTCCTCCTGCACCTATTTTCTATGTTTCTAAAACGTCCACTTTTTCCATGAGAAGCATTGGAAACTAGAATTTTGACCCAAATCTCACAATGTTCCAAGTGTGCCCTTACCAACATGTTATATTATACTTACAAATGGGAAATACTTTTAAACTACAATATCCTTGACTTTCTCATCTCTCCACCTTTCTGCTGTGCCATTTACAAAACAAATCATACTCCTTAGTTGTGTTTGGGTTGAATAGGTGTAAATCTGATGCCAGTTTTCTTCTGAACTTTATACAATACTAACCTATACAGATGGACATCCTCGAATGATTTGGTGTTATTGATAGCAAAGACGCAGAGGAAGCCCTCGCCAGTTCGCATGTATTGATCTCTCATAGCACTGTACTCTTCTTGACCTGCTGTGTCCAGAATATCTAATAAACATGTTTCCCCATCAATTACCACCTGTTTCCTGTAGGAATCCTATGCAAGGAAAGAGTGAATATAAAGTTGATAATCAAGTCAATTATATTTCGCACCACTCTTCCCCCTCCTACCCTTCCCCAATTATGAATGCACATGTTGAATCAAACAGATTATAAGGATTGTTGGCAGGAGTTAAAGAAGTCCACAGTCCTGACCATCTCAACTGAAATCTTGTGTTGGAATTTTAAAACATTATCTGGTTTTCTCTCTACTTGGTCAGTAATTCCTTTCTCAGTTTAGTTATTTTCATCCTACATAAAGTCCCAGACTGAGGTTGTGCGGTGTCCTATTAGCAGAGCTTTTACAGTGCCACTCAGACTGGTTGCTAGGAGGTTGCCTGCTCCAATTCTTGGGAGATATCTTCCCTCCCCCCGGCACCCCCCACCCGCCCCGGCCCCCCCCCCCCCCCCCCCGAATTGTACCCATCTTGCAGATATTATATGCCTCAACTTTAAAATTCTTATCCTTCGGTTCAAATCGCTTTTTGGTGTCACTCCTCACTATCTCCATAACCAACTTACAATCTCCCCAAATACTCTTGGATTCCAGCCTAGAAGCATACTAGTAATTGAGGGGTCTAGAAAGAGGCACCATAGATACAAGATTAAATGCAAGACATTTAGAACAGATAGCAAGAAACTTTTTCTCATTGCGTAGTCAACCTTCAAGGGTTCGTGGTTGAGGCAGAAACTATATCAACACTCGATTAGAATGAATGTATGATTAAGCCAAATGGCCTGTTTGAGTTGCGACTTTCATTTTGTCCCACCATTGATGGCCATATCTACAGCTGCCTAGGACCCATGTTCTAGAATTGTTTCCCTAAACCCCTTCTGCCTCTTAAGCACCCTCTCCTACTTTAAGGTTCTCTTAACATATGCCTTTTTGACTAAGATTTTGGTCACTTCCCCATATCTTTCGTTCCTCGGCTCATTTTTCTTACACTTCTAGGAAGTGCTGTGAGACGTTTTTGTATTTTAAAGGCGCTATATAAACAAACACTCATTTTCTTCTTTCTTGCTGGCTACTTTTCTATCTCCTGAACCCAGAGCACTGAAGCCGACTACAGGGCCCCTACACCTGCCCTGCCCAAGCGTCTCAAGCAGAAGCTGGGGTTCAAACATGAAACTCTCTTGGTCTGAATGGCTTAACTACTCATTGGCTTAACCAGTTCAACCATCAGAGAGCTCCTCCCCAAGCAGTGGATATTCGGTACAATTGGGATGACAGCAGCAAAGGCAAGAAACAGATCGTGGCATTGGTAGGGGCCAGGAGAGGTTGCAGCCTCTCAGCAGTAACTATCACGCTCATTATTGTATTGTATTCTAATCGCTAATTTGCTCACTTGTTGCAGGTGCATCCATCATGGGATTGGGATTGGGATATATATTCTATAAGCTTCACTAGTTAACATTTGCAGAATTGGAAGTTGTATATTATAATTTTGTTTCTTGACCATTGTAGTTTATTTACTGCTAACTCAATGACGACTGTACATCTCATACTCAGCTGGGGATACCAACAGTTATAGGCTGGCTTTTAAAAATAATCTCCAGCTCATGCATGATGATGCTTGGCTGAAACAAATCCTAATAGTACATTAAGAAATGCTACTGAAATTACTTTTCTTCAGTATTATTACAAAAAAAAAAACTGAAATAAAATAAGTTTTAAAGCATCATGTTTTACCCATCGTTGCTTCTCCTATTTAACTTTATATATACACTATTTATAACTCAGTACCATAGGGGTGTTGAGGCTTCTTGCATTCTTCTCTGCTCTCTTCATTTCCCATTTTTGATCAAGCTCTAAACCAAGTGTCAGCTGTGGCTCAGTGGGTAGCACACTCACCTTGAAGTCAGAAGATTCAAATCCCACTCCTGGGACCGAAGCACAAAAATCTAGGTTGACACTCCAGTGCAGTGCCGAGGGAGTGCTGTAGTATATCAGGGGCTGTCTTTCGGATGAGACATTAAACCGAGGCCCCATCTGCTCTCTAGTGGAGAGCCAATCAATAATGCTGAATCAAGATAACTTGTTAGCCAACTTCAGTAGTGTGCAATTGTCTGCACTTTAGGGATGCAAGTTTCAGAAAAACCTAAAAGATTACAATAAGCATTGCAGCTAAATGCATGATTTATTTCCCACCTTTAGTTCTCACTGCCACAGTTCAGTGTGGCGCCTTTTCAACTAGCCACTGCCGAGATTCCATTTGCCCCTCTCGTCTCTCACTTACCTCGATGGTTGGATCATATTCATCCACAAAATGGTTCTGTATCAGCTGGATAGTCAGAGCACTTTTCCCAACACCACCAGCTCCTACCACCACCAACTTGTATTCAGTCATCTTGTTAATATAGTAACTGGAACCATAAAGCAAATAATTAGTAAAACAGCACTAATCTAAATCATTCATAACTGGCTGTTAAATACAAATAATTTTTTGAGTTTCATGAATATCAACCGTGGTTCTCTTCAAACAATTCTTAACTGCTTTTTTCAGATTTTCATACAGTCTTTCTAAAAAAGATTCTCCAACGACCCATGAGATTCTCCAGCTTCGAACTACCCAAATTGTCTCTTTGTTTCCTGGAAACAAAGTTTACTGGGATATCGTGGTTTTTGAATATCGGGGCTTCAAATTCAAAAGAGGGAAGGACCAGTCAAATAGAAACTGACCCGATCATGAAACCTGTGGTCATCTCTGTGGCGCTGCTGTGATCCAGCAGGAAAAGCCCCGATAATATGCACCTCCCAAGTGTTAGATTTCCTCTCAAGCTGGTTAGTAGTGTCAGTCCTTGCTCAGTGGTAGTACCTCACCTGAGGCAGAGGTTTTGGGCTCAAGTCCCACTCCATTGACTTGAGCACATAATCTAACTGAGGGATTGCCACACTGTTGGTGGTGCAGTCTTTCAGATGAGATGTTAAATCAAGGCCTTATCTGATCTTTCATATGGACATAAAAGATCCCATGGCACTATTCACAGGAGAGTTCTACAACATTTATCCCTCAATCAACCGTTACTAAAACAGGTCATTATCTCATTGCTGTTTGTTGTATCTTGCGGTGCAGAAATTGGCTGCCGAGTTTTCTACATTACAACAGTGACTAAAGTATTTCATTGGCTGTGAAGTGCTTTGGGACATATTTATTTCTTACCAGGGAGATCCCAACAACTAATTTTGCAATATTGCAGTAATCACAGCAAACAGAATTCTGAACTATAAAACAGTCCTGCTGAAACTGCATAATGCTCGGTCAGCAGACCAAGTTATGTGCAGTTCTGGTCACCAAGACATAAAAAGCAGACATTCTGGGTTGATCCTAATACCAAAGGAATGACTTAAGACACTAGAGAAAGCAGGGCTTCTCGACTTTGAAAGGAGACCATGAAGGCCTGACCATAGACAGATGTATAAATTCGTAACCAGTATGAAGATGATATAATCAGAAGCAAACCTGAGAATAAGTCAAGGGACACTGGAACAAACCATTAAAAAGGAAAATTTAGGAAAGATGCCAGGAAGTTCTTCGGACAGAATATATGGAATGAATAGAGGACTATTTTCAGGGTTATGGGGAAAAAGCTGGGGTGTGGGACTAAATTGGACAGCTGTTCCAAAGAGCTAGCACAAGCATGACAGGCCAGATGGCCTGTGCTATAAAATTCTATGATTCTAACTTCCAGGTAGGATAAAGACGACAAAATCTCTGGAATTATTTAAGAAACAATTAGATGCCATGGTGGGGGAGAAGAACAGTAGGGTCTTCCGAACAATAAACCAAGATGAACCAAATGGACTTCCTCATCCATTTTAGCTTGTGTGAGAGGAACGTCTTTTAATAAATGGACTCCTTAAGCTATTTTCCCCTTTCCTGCCTTCCACCAACATTTTTGGCCAGTATGGTGAACAGAGATCTACTAATGTCCTTGTAACTGGTAACTAAAAAGCAAATGTGTGCAGCCGCAGGGAAGGCTCACCGAGCATTACCTTCCAGTGGAGATTAGGAACTTAAACAAACAGTTATCCCCCTCCACCTTCTGGTGTCACCATTATAAGAACATGGGTAATAGGAGCAGGAGTTTGTTTTTGAGAAAATGAATACATGGAACAACTCTAGACTTTATGTTCTGAACCTGCTAGTTCCTTGTACCAGTGAATAGCCTGTGTCTAGACCTCGCTCAATACTGCTGGTCAACTTGACAATCCTTGTGGGATTACAGAGTCTTCAAATCAGCACAGAACAAGCATCTAGTTCCTGGTCAGTGAGGGGATACAAGAGGTCAAACCAGAGCCTCCTCATTCCTCAGCACTGTCATTTTTTAATGAATCGGAACTAAATATTCACAATGCATATCGCTGAAGTTTGTGTTATATTTGAAAATTTTATTCAAGGTAAGAAGAAATAGCTGGCAGTGCACACAAGGCTGGAATTCAACCTTGGGATTTGTATCGAATACAAACTTCTCTTTCACAATCTGTAATATCAGAAGTCCATGAATGAATTACAGCTTTGTAACAGAGTACATTTTATATTCCAAAAAAAATCATACCATGGTGACATTGTTCAGCTCGTGAGATAAGATCTATCAGAAAGCAGTTTCATAGAACTATATTTGTTTCTGTGTATATTTAAAATGGAAAAGCTGGTTTTCCTCCATCCACATGCATCAGGGTGTCAAATAGCAGATTATAAATGAATTGGGATAATTGCAGTGGACACCTGTGCTTGATAACAGAGCGAATTCCCAGCTGAACTGCATTCGGTTGGATTCCCCACAAGGGAAGTTCTCTTTCACAACTTCTTGTACCTAACCATCTCTTTCCTAATAGTTGCAGCCTATAATGAAATGTGAATGTATACCTCCCTGACATTGTCCCAATACACTGGCCAGCACCACACATCACATACCACCAGATTCTCTCCCCCCTTGTCCTGAAGGTGCAAGTCCCTGAGATACCTCACTAGTGCCTTTCTACATATGACCCTGTTGATTAGTCCAGGTGGGGCTTCACAGCCAAGTGGGATTACACCTTCACCCAACATGCCCTTTCCATCAGGAATGATTGAATTTGACCAGGAGAAGGAACCCTGACTGATGGACTAAGGACAGGAAATAAGAGCCCCACATCTCTTGCTTTGAGTAACATTTCCTCTTGCTGCCAGTCAGTGTAAACCTACACGGCAAAACTTGTCCACAATAGTAAGAAGAAAATGGATTTAATGAATTGAAGCCAGGGATTATAGTAGTGTAGATTTTTATACATCACCATGTTATCTCCTGTGACCTAAAGTGGAAATATCACACTTCTGCTGCTTCCAAGGAACTTGGTTCCTCTTTCATGACAAATGCATGTCTTCCTTCCAACAACTCTTAACGCTCTCAAATTCAACTTCATCCCAAGTCTGCTCCCATATATGGGAGTGTTCTCCCAGCACCCATTATGCATTCTGGACAGGATAACAGAACAAACGCTCACACCCACCCGATTGCAATATTTATGCTGTAAATACCTCTGCTACTATCCCCAAATCTAGTAATATTTGGAAGATTCTAACGACTATATCCTCAATTTCCTTACTATGGGCGTGAAGATTTTGTCATTGCTCCTCTGACTCTTGCTCCCAGTGTTGAAATCAAACCTCACTGCACTCTGTCTGCTATTTCAACTCACTTTCCCCAGAATTGTGAAATTCCTAATCTCCCATCACCTTCCCATTTTTGAAGAGCTTTGAACACCCAAGCTGGACATCTCCTAATCACAACTTAATGATTTATCTTTGCTTCTTGCCTATTCTTCACCTAGGTTTTACAATAATAAAAAGGTTGCAGTACCCGAGAAAACCCAAAGTACAGCATACAGTGATAACTATCGCAGTATTCTACTGCTCCAGTAGGCACATGATTTTAGTACTGTCTCTATTGATTTGGTGTCAATATGCAAGAATGCCAAATCTCTAAAAATTTTATTTAAACCAGATTTTCTACCTAAATTCAAACTTTGCTATATCTCGAGAAATCCCCCATCTAAACAGACCATTTTTATATTCAAGTGGGCTCTTAATGTGTATTAAAGATGATGCTTAGGAGAAAGGTTTCACCGTGAGTTCAAGATGGTTCTGAGCCATACAGGCCAGACATAGGCTTGGAGCAGGCTGTCTGACTGGCCCAGTGTCATACATTGGTACACTAGTACAAAGGAGCAGGCTGCCCCATCAGCTAGGGAAAGGTACGCTGAGGTCAGAGAACCTAATAAGGAGGGAAACCCTGAAGGAAATAGGCAGGAAATCAATTAAGGTATCATAGACATCAGGGCACATCACGTCCTACAGAGCGGAACGAAGCAGGCCCAAGCCTGTATTATTTTGAGAGACCAGACCTCTGCTTAGCAGAGGGAAGGAAGGAGAAATTGGAGGGAGCAATTTAGTTAGCAATGTCCAAAACAAAGGGGCACAACCTTAAAATTAGAGCCAGGCTGTTCAGGGGAGATAACAGGAAGCATTTCTTCACACAAAAAGATAGTGGAAATCTGGAAGTGATGAGGCTGGGGGTCAATTGAAAATGTCAAAACGGAGGTGGATAGATTTATGTTGGGCAAGGGTATTTAGGGATATGGAATCAATGCGGGTATATGGAGTTAAGGTGCAGATCAGCCACGATCTAATTGAATGGTGGAACAGGCTCGAGGGGCTGAATGGCCTCCTATGTACTCTGTCTCAGGGAGCTGAAGAGCCCAATCTTCTCTTCAGCCAATGTCCTCAGACAAGCACATTGTTCTAGGGGTCACTGTCTAGCAGTGGAGCAGGAAGCCTGGCTTTTCTCCTTCATAACCTGGAGGCCAATTGTAGCTTCCCAATCTCCACTCTGGCTAAGTTAGGACAGCCTCAGGATTGGACATGGAATCTGTTGTCCAAATTGCTGCCGATTCCTATTTAAAATCATGATGGCGCCATATCGCCGAGTTATGTATGATCGGAGAACAATCAACTAGTGCGAGACAGGTGAAAATCCATTTCACTACAAGTGTCAAACCGCACAAACACGTATTACAGATCTCTCCTACACCACAGCAGTACCCGTGACCTTTCAGTGCATCAATTCCAAGTTCTGAATTTAACTGAATCTTCACAAACTTTGTGACAACTCACCTTGGAATGCACCCAGCCAGGAGCCAAAGCAGCTCAGTGTCGAAGTGCCAGCCGGAGTGCTGCAAATTTAACAGAAACACTCAGCAGGTCAGGCAGCATCTGTAGAGAGAAACACAGTTAATGACATTTCATTAGAACCGGAAGATGGTAGATTTTAACAGTTTTTAAACAAGTACAGAGCTAGAGGGGGTGAGGAAAGATCAAAGGGAAGGTCTGAGATAGGCTGGAGGGCAGGTGAGATTAAATGTCAAAAGCATGATGGAGCAGATATTTGCCTTGCTCCATCACCAAGGCCGCCTATTTCCACCTCCGTAACATCACCTGTCTCCACCAAGGCCGCCTATTTCCACCTCCGTAACATCGCCTGTCTCCACCAAGGCCGCCTATTTCCACCTCCGTAACATCACCTGTCTCCACCAAGGCCGCCTATTTCCACCTCCGTAACATCGCCTGTCTCCACCAAGGCCGCCTATTTCCACCTCCGTAACATCGCCTGTCTCCACCAAGGCCGCCTATTTCCACCTCCGTAACATCGCCTGTCTCCACCAAGGCCGCCTATTTCCACCTCCATAACATCACCTGTCTCTACCCCTTCCTCAGCTCATCAGTTGCTGAAACTCTACCTCTAGACTCGACAATTCCAACGCACTTCTTCCTGGCTCTACCCTCCGTAAACCTGAGGTCATCCAAAACTTCGCTGCCCCGTGTCCTAACTCGCACCAATCACTCCCCCGTGCTCGCTGACCTACATTGGCTCCCGGTTAAGCAACGCCTCAATTTTAAAATTCTCATCCTTGTTTTCAAATCCCTCCATGTCCTCACCCCTCCCTATCTCTGTAATCTCCTCCAGCCCCACAACCCACTCCTCCAATTCTGGCCTGTTGAAACATAGAAAATAGGTGCAGGAGTAGGCCATTCGGCCCTTCGAGCCTGCACCGCCATTCAATATGATCATGGCTGATCATGCAACTTCAGTACCCCATTCCAGCTTTCTCTCTATACCCATTGATCTCTTTAGCCATAAAGGCCACATCTAACTCCCTTTTGAATATATCTAACGAACTGGCCTCAACAACTTTCTGTGGTAGAGAATCCCACAGGTTCACAATTCTCCAAGTGAAAAAGTTCCTCCTCATCTCGGTCCTAAATGGCTTACCCCTTATCCTTAGACTGTGACCCTGGTTCCGGATTTCCCCAACATCAGGAATATTCTTCCTGCATATAACCTGTCCAGTCCTGTCAGAATTTTATATGTTTCTATGAGATCCCCTCATTCTTCTAAATTCCAGTGAATACAGGCCCAATCGATCCAGTCTTTCTTCATATGTCAGTCATGCCATCCCTGGAATCAGTTTGGTGAACCTTCGCTGCACTTCCTCAATAGCAAGAACGTCCTTCCTCAGATTAGGAGACCAAAACTGTACACAATATTCAAGGTGTGGCTTCACCAAGGCCCTGTACAACTGCAGTAAGACCTCCCTGCTCCTATACTCAAATCCTCTAGCTATGAAGGCCAACATGCCATTTGCCTTCTTCATCGCCTGCTGTACCTGCATGCCCACTTTCAATGACTGATGTACCATGACACCCAGCAGCCTTAATTTTCATTGCTCTACGATTGGTGGCTGTGCCTTCAGCTGCCTGGGCCCCAAGCTCTGGAATTCCTTCCCTAGCCACTTCATTGGAACAGTGCAGGAGGCCGAGGTCAGAGTGTGATGAAGGATTAAAATGGCAAGTGACTGAAGCTCAGGGTCACATTTCCGGTCTGAATGGAATCGGGAGAGCGGTCACCCAATTTGCACTGGGTCTCCCCAATGTACAGGAGGCCGTATCATGAGCAGTGAATGCAGGAGCAAGCATTGCAAGTCAATCACTGTAAATTCAAGCTCGTTTGCCTGAATGACACTAGCCTCGGCAGTGCTGGACATTGCCGGCGAGTGACAGACAGCAACACACGTGGGATCATTCTCTGCACCATCCTGCCCCTGACCGGAGGGCGATTGTGGCAATGAGCAGGCTAAGAATAGAAAATAAAAACCTAAAACAGAGAAACTGCAGCAAAGCCTGAGGCGGGCACAGGGTCAGGCTGTGTACAACTTACCCTCTCGCTCTGCCTGGCGTTTAATCCCAAAGTTAAATAGTATCCCGGAAGTAACCCTTTGTGTTTCACTGCGAGTTACATTGTTGCCACTTTCACAATGTAACAATTTCTGCACCGGAAGTACCCGTTCAACCACTGACTGACAGCCCGGGGACCAATAGAATCTCCGCAAGCTGCAGCAGCCGATCAATCAGCTTCCACTGAAGGAGGTGACGATTGAAGGGCCTTCTTGGGCCGCCTTCAGCAGTGCCTGTGATTTGAATCAATTATTGCTGCCAGACCAGAGAACAAGCAGCTCAGCGCTGGAGACAGGCTCTTAAAGGGACAGGCTCTTAAAGGGACAGGCACGTGTCTCCACTTCAGCTGAGTTTGAGAACTTTCAAAATCTGGGAATAAAAAGCTGGGATCAGTAAAAGTGACCATGAAGCTGTTGGATTGTCGTAAAAACCCAACTGGGTCACTAATGTCCATTTAGGGAAGGAAACCTGTCCTTTCCTGGTCTGGGCCTATATGTGACTCCAGTCCCACTCCAATATCATCATCATAGGCGGTCCCTCGGAATCGAGGAAGACTTGCTTCCACTCCTGAAGTGAGTTATTTGCTGGCTGAACAGTCCAACACGAGAGTCACAGACTCTGTTACAGGTGGGCAGATAGTTGTTGAGGGAAGGGTGGGTGGGGCTGGTTTGCCGCGCGCTCCTTCCGCTGCCTGCGCCTGACCTCTTCACGCTCGCAGCGTTGAGATTCAAAGAAATCAACACCCTCCCGGATGCACTTTCTCCACTTAGGGCGATCTTCGGCCAGGGTCTCCCAGGTGTCAGTGGTGATGTTGCACTTCACCAGGGAGGCTTTGAGGGTGTCCTTGTAACGATTCCGCTGCCCTCCTTTGGCTCGGTTGCCATGAAGGAGCTCCGCTTAGAGCAATTGCTCAGAGAGTCTCGTGTCTGGCATGCGAACTAAGTGGCCTGCTCAGCGAAGCTGATCGGGTGTGGTTAGTGCTTCTATGCTGGGTATATTAGCCTGGGCGAGGACACTGATGTTGGTGCGTCTGTCCTCCCAGGGGATTTGCAGGATCTTGCGGAGACATCGTTGGTGATATATCTCCAGCGACGTGAGGTGTCTTCTGTACATCATCCATGCCTCTGATCCATACAGGAGGGTGGGTATTACTACAGCCCTGTAGACCATGAGCTTGGTGGTAGGTTTGAGGTCTTTGAACACTTTTTTCCTCAGGCAGCGCTGTGCGGCGAGGGCAGGCTGGTGTAGGACCTGTGTCTTACGGATGTTAAGTGTAAGGCCCATGCTTTCATATGCCTCGGTGAATACATTGACTATATCCTAGAGTTCAGCCTAAGAATATGCGCAGACGCAGGCGTCGTCCGCGTACTGCAGCTCAACGACAGAGGTTGGGGTGATCTTGGACCTGGCCTGGAGGCAGCGAAGGTTAAACAGCTTCCCACTGGTTCTGTAGTTTAGTTCCACTCCAGCGGGAGCTTGTCGACAGTGAGGTGGAGCATGGCGGTGAGGCAGATTGAAAAGAGGGTTGGAGCGATGACGCAGCCCTGTTTGACCCCAGTCCGGACGTGAAATGGGTCTGTAATCGATCCGCTGGTAAGGATCACGGCCTGCATGTTGTCGTGGATCAGGCGAAGGATGTTAACGAACTTTCGGGGGCATTCAAAACGGAGGAGGAAACTCCATAAACCCTCACGGTCGACAGTATCAAAGGCCTTTGTGAGATCGAAAAAGGCCATGTATAAGGACTGGTATTGTTCCCTGCATTTTTCCTGCAGTTGTCGTGCTGCAAAGATCATGTCCGTTGTTCCCCATAGGGGACAAATTCCGCACGGCGACTCCGGGAGGAGCTCCTCAGCCACAGGGAGAAGACAGTTGAGGAGAACTCTAGCGACAACCTTCCCAGTGGTTGATAGCAGGGAGATTCCCCTGTAGCTGCCGCAGTCGGATTTGTTCCCCTTTTTAAAAATGGACATGATCACTGTCATTTATTCAACTGTCATTGTAATCCATGTATAAACTGACCTAAGTTGTACACCGTGAGAACACTGACCACTAGGTGGTGAAATTGTGGGAGACACTCCTAACCTGGACTTTCAGGTATAAAAGAGGCAGCTCCACCCACCTTCTGCACTTCAGTGCTGGCTAATAAAGGTTACTGGTCACAGAGTGACCTTCTCTCTAGTATGGGCCTCGTGTGCATTTATACTGTATAGTAAGGACATATTATTGGCGACGAGAAACTGGGATTTAAACTACGCGAGCATGGCCACTAGCAGCACAGATGAGAGGTACTGTGTTGATGATGATTGGAACGATTTTATTGAGAGACTACAGCAAAGTTTTGTCACTAAGGAATGGTTGGGACAGGATTCGACCGACAAACGCAGGGCTCATCTCCTGAAGGTTTGTGGATCCAGGACGTACTCCCTGATGAAGGACCTTCTAGCGCCAGAGAAGCCGACGGACAAGACTTTTGAAGAGCTCAGTAAGTTGATCGGGGAACACCTTAAACCGGCGAGCAGCATGCACATGGCGAGACACCGGTTTTACACGCACCGGCGGCAAGAAGGGCAAAGCGTTCCAGACTTCGTGGCAGATCTCTGGCGACTGGCAAGCCTATGTAAGTTCCCAGATGCATGCAGAGCGGAGATGCTGCGAGACTTTTTTTATTGAGGGCATCGGGCACGCTGGGGTTTTCAGGAAACTGATTGAGACCAAAGACTTGACCCTGGAAACGACGGCTTTGATGGCCCCGACATTTATCTCAGGGGAGGAAGAGACCAGAATGATGTTTGACAAAAACCTTGGTTTAAATGCAGCAAATGGACAGGGAGTCAACATTGTTAACGCGGCACACAGTTCTCCAGGCAGACAGGGGCAATCGGACATGCCCCAGCATGTAGTCGAACCCAAAGGGGTATTTCAACAGAGACAATGGCTAGCTGAACGACGATTCATGCCATCGCAAGGGACAATGCAGCCAGTAATGGGGCCATCAACACCTGCCAATGGTGCGCTTAAGGACATTTACAGAGACAGAGACGATTAACTGGTAATGGACTTTTTGTTTCCAACAGCGGCTCATGTTGGAGGTGTGGAGGCAACCACACAGCCAGAGCTTGCAGATATCACCAATATACCTGCAGAAACTGCAACAGCAGCAGTCACTTGGCGCGTATGTGCAGGAAGCCTGCAGCCAGGTTGATGTACGAGGAGGACAGGCCCGATGTAAGCCCTACGAGGCCAAATGGACACTGGGGGAAATCGTTGGAAGCTGAAGTTCAGCGAGTTCATGTGGAGCAGTTCATACAGTTCATACACCAGGATGCCACCGATAACGATGAAAGTGCTCCTCAATGGCATCCCAGTATCAATGGAGCTAGTCTTGGGGGCCAGCCAGTCCCTGATGAGTATCAAACAGTTCGACAAGTTGTGGGCGTCCAAGGCCAGGAGGCCAAAATTAGTGCAGATTGACGCACAGCTATGGACATATACAAAGGAGATCATTCCGGTGCTAGGCAGCGCCACGGTAGTCGTGACCCACAAAGATTCGGAGAACAGGTTGCCACTCTGGATTGTCCCGGGGGACGGTCCCGCACTGCTGGGGAGGAGTCGGCTTACTGTCATGAACTGGAAATGGGCCGATGTCAATGTAATTTCCTCTGTGGAGCGAGTATCATGCTCACAGGTCCTGGACAAATTTGACTCATTATTTCAACCCGGCATCGGCACTTTCATGGGGGCCAAGGTAGTGATTCACATAAACCCGGACGCCAGGCCAGTACACCACAAGGCCAGAGCGGTGCCGTACGTGATGCGGGAAAAGATAGAAGGCGAATTGGACCGCCTGCTGAGGGAAGGCATCATCTCACCAGTTGAATTCAGTGACTGGGCGAGCCCGATTGTGCCGGCGCTCAAGGCGGATGGGTCGGTCAGGATATGTGGTGATTACAAGGCCACCATCAATCGGGTGTCACTCCAAGACCAGTACCCGCTACCGAGAGCGGAGGAACTCTTTGCGACGCTATCCGGTGGCAAACTTTTTTCAAAATTGGACCTGACCTCAGCTTACATGACCCTGGAGCTGGTGAGTGAGTCGAAGAAGCTGACCACCATCACGACACACAAGGGGTTGTTTGAGTACAACAGATGTCCGTTTGGGATTCGCTCGGCCGCTGCGATCTTCCAACGAAACATGGAAAGCCTCCTCAAGTCGATTCCAAGGACGGTGGTTTTTCAAGACGACATCCTCATCATGGGTTGCGATCCAGCGATACCTGGAGGAGGTGCTACGCAGACTGGACCGGGTAGGTCTGCGACTGAAAAAGTCGAAGTGCATCTTCTTAGCTCCAGAGGTAGAATTCCTGGGGAGGAGGGTAGCAGCAGACGGGATCAGACCCACTGCGTCCAAAACGGAAGCGATCCAGAGAGCACCCAGACCCCGTAACACGACGGAGCTGCGTTCGTTCCTGGGGCTCCTGAACTATTTTGGTAACTTTCTTCCCAAATTGAGCACGCTGTTAGAGCCGCTACACATGCTCCTACGCAAAGGTCGCGAATGGGTCTGGGGGGACAGCCAGGAAAGGGCTTTTGATAGAGCACGCAAATTGTTATATTCCAACAATCTGTTAACGCTATATGACCCCTGTAAGAAACTTGTGTTAACGTGCGATGCGCGTCCTATGGGGTCGGGTATGTGTTGCAGCATGTTAATGCCAAGGGTCATTTACAGCCGGTAGCTTATGCCTTCAGAAGTCTGTCCCAGGCAGAAAGGGGCTACGGGATGGTAGAAAAGGAGGCGCTCACATGTGTATATGCAGTAAAAAAAAATGCACCAGTACCTGTTTGGCAGGAAATTTGAGCTGGAGACAGATCACAAACCCCTAACGTCCCTTTTGGCTGACAACAAGGCCATAAATGCGAATGCGTCGGCCCGCATACAGAGGTGGGCACTTACGTTAGCCGCCTATGACTATACAATTCAGTACAGACCGGGCACTGAAAACTGCGCCGATGCACTCAGCAAGTTCCCACTAGCCACCACCGAAGGGGGCAACCGAGCAAGGTGCTGAGATGGTCATGGCTTTTGAAACTTTCGAAAGCGAAGGCTTACCCGTGACAGCCTGTCAGATCAAAGTCTGGACAAATAGAGACCCGCTACTGTCTTTAGTCAAGAAATGTGTCCTGAATGGGGACTGGGCAGCCATGTACGGGGCATACCCTGAGAAATTTAAACCATTTCACAGGCGCAAGGATGAACTCTCGATTCAGGCTGATTGCCTACTGTGGGGAAACCGCGTAGTCATGCCCCAGATGGGCAGAGAGGTGTTTATCAGACAACTCCACAATGAGCACCCGGGCATTGTCATGATGAAGGCAATTGCTGGGTCACGCGTTTGGTGGCCAGGGATAGACGCAGATCTGGAACTTTGTGTCCGCAGGTGCAATACATGTGCCCAGCTGGGCAATGCGCTTGTTGATTCCTGGATTCTTTTACCTCAATCTGGTTCAGTGAAATCACTGAGTCGAATACCTCTTGTGCTTTAAACAAAGCAAGCTTTTATTTAAAAAGCAAATCCCGATCGGGGACCTTATCAGACAGAAGGAATACTCCCTTGATAGAGCGTACACACTTCCTATGGACAAGGTGACGTTACATTGTAAAGGGACGACGGTTATACATTTTTGGCAAAAGATAACAAGATAGGGCTAGAGTGACATCCTAGTTCAGCCTATCCCTTTTGATTCCTCTTTCCCTTTGTCCACTCATAAGCCGACCTAAGTATGGTCTGATTTTAAACAAAGACCTTCTGTTAATGTTTCAGGTTAATAACATGATTTCATAAGATCTTGAGGTTTTTCCTGCAAGCTGTGGGTTTTGTTTCAATATGTGTTAGTGTTGTAACATTTTGCAGTCTCGAGTCTGAGATGTCATGGCTATTCCTCCATGAATTCTTTGTTAGCTTATACTGTCCCTATACAATTCCCACGTTCTAAACTTCTCGACTTTATACATTTTTAAACATTCACATTCCCCCCTTTTATCATTCCATGATAACACTTAGGATCATTCTCGGAGTATCGCATTCATCCGTTCACACTCTATTTCCTGAATCATATTGTTGTTAGTGTCGAGTAGTTCTTTAGTTTGTTGGATCATAACTCGGGAGCCCTTGACCACAAGAGGGTTTGCTAACCTTGCCATCATTACTTATCAACAAAGGTTAAGGCAACCAACAATCAAACAACAGGTAATTATTACTACGATGAGAATAATTGCCCCATGCATTAGATACGATCTCCAAGATCCATCTGATAGCCCATCAACCCAGCTAGATCCTTCTGCTGGTGTGGATAACTTCTTCACCTCCCTTCTTATGTGATCAGCGAGATTGGTTATGTTTTCTGAACTATCAGGAATGTAAGTGCAACATTCAAATCCTATCAGGGCACACGTTCCCCCTTTCTCAGCTAACAGGTAATCGAGGGCCATTCGGTTTTGTAATGCTACGATCCTTATTGCTACCATTTCAGCTGTGATGCCCTCCAGAGCTTCAGCAGTATTGTTAGCTATCTGTTCCAATATCGTCTCTAGGTTCTGTACTTCATCCACGAGACGTCCTATCCTGATTGGGAACATCATGACCCCAAAGAACTTGTCGGCGGGGGTGATGGCTCGCTTGTATCGGCTGGAGGCATGTGCTTCCACCAGGGTACGTACTTGCCGCACAAATGGCACCACATATCCCAGATAGCAGGACCCTGTCCATCGCCTAGGCAACCAAGGGTATGCCTTATGACCACACACGAAATACGTGCCGTTAAAAGCTGCTTTCTGATATATTGCTTCCGGGTCCCAGGACTGGGCCCACAAACCTCCACCTGTTTTATTCGGAAGGTGAGAGAGGATGGTGACTCGTGCACCTGTGATGTTGAGACTGTTTGGGCATTTGCTGTACCCTATGATATGTCCCTTGTTACTGGTGTCATTTCGGGTTAGACATATGTCCCCGGTTGGCCTCCCAATCCCCGAGGATTTGGTCAGAGCTAAGAATGGGGGTTCCTTTCCACAGTCGCAGGTTGGTTGGTACCATCCCTGGAACGTCTGACTAATGGGGTCTCCAGCACTCTCCCACTTGGTGACCTCCCCGTGGTCGTTCATGTGGTAATGGTATGATACTCCTCCTGATCTCCGTGATCCCTCTTTTGACCCGCCTTTCCTCTCTCGTATTTGTATTGGCCCCCCTCCTCTCGTGATAGTTTGGCTCTGAATCCATCTGACAGTCTCAGTTAGGGTTAGTGGAACGGGGCGCAAAGGAATTCCCCCTTTGGAATGTATAGGGATATGTGAACACACCCAACATCTAGAAAAGTTCCCATTTTGCGCATAAACATAAGACATGTACAAAAAGGTGTTTACATGGAGCTCTCATCTCTGTCTCCCCTCCCATGCGCCGAAACTGTCATATATCAACACTATTATACAGACTGTGGCATACAGACACAGTTTCATCTTATGGCTCAGGATTCAGATAAATAGTCCAATTATTTTGCTGATTAAAAGAGTTCAGTTTTCCCGTCTCTCTTCTCAGGTCACCGTCGGTGTGGCTGGCTGTCTATCACTATGGGTAAAAGTTCAAACTGGTCCACGTTACAATTAGGATGTCAACGGCCTTGTTCAGCTATGGAGAAGAGGAAGTCTGGAACAGAAACAGGAGTTAGAATAACCAGTAAAATAGTTTCGTTAGAGGGTGGTGAGCTTGCAGTGGAGCAGGTGAACCCAGGCACTTTTCCCCTCAACCTTGGCTGCAGTGGGGGTAGTGAGTGACACCTGAAAAGGCCCCTCCCATTGTGGCTCCAATCCCTTCCGAATCCATACTTCCCAGGTATCACGAGGGACGATACGGGTAAAACTGGGAGGTCGAGATAAGCCTCTTGAACCTGGTTGTGAGCTAGTCGCAGAGCCTGAGTCAGAGAAAGAACATAGGTGGTCATCAGTCGAGCTGAGATACCATATCTAGGAACAATTTCCCTCATTAACACCTTAATAACAGTTTGAGCCTTATTGTCCAGGGTAGGGAAGGCTTCAATCCATCTGCTAAACACATCTACTATTACTAACACATATTTGTAACACTGAACTTTTTGCAACTCAATGTAGTCCAACTGAAATGTCTCAAAGGGACCTTCGGGTAGGGGCGTTTTACCCCAATCACAGGGGACTCCCTTCCCTGGATTATGTTGGTGGCAAACCAGGCAACGACTACTGATGTTCTGGGCGAGCGCCTGGAGTCTAGGGTGCCACCAAGTAGCCAAAAGTGTATCACTCGTGGTCCTTGCTCCACAATGAGTAGCAAAGTGCATACATTCAATAACCCATAGAGCCAACTCGTCAGACATGCAAGTCTGTTCCGCGGGAGTGGTCCAGAGTTTAGAAACATTGTCTTAAGTACATCCATAATTTTTCCACAACAGTTTTTCTTTTTCAGGAACGTCCTCCTGTGCTTTTATAACATCTTGGATGGTTGGCATTGGTTTTTCCGAGGCTAACTTATCCTTCGCAGGATTTTAGTCTGACTCATCATTTTGGGCACTACCATCTGTTGGTCACGAGAGGCCTGTTTAGCCTCTTTGTCAGCACAGTGGTTCCCTATATCAACCGGGGATTTTCCGGTGGTGTGGGCGGTACATTTAACAACGGCAATGTGCTTGGGGAGCATGAGGGCTTGCAACAAATCAGATACTAGTTGCTTATGGGATATCTCATTCCCTTGTGAGGTTAGGAATCCCCTATTTTTCCATAATTGTCCGAAATCATGGGCCACCCCAAAGGCATACCCAGAGTCGGTATAGATATTGACCTTGAGGTCTTTGGCCAAGATACAGGCTCGGGTGAGGGCGAATAGTTCAGCTTGTTGGGCAGAATAGGCGGTTTCAAAAGCGGCAGATTCCAAGACCTGATTCTCCTGGTTTACTATGGCGTATCCTGAGATTCGTGTACCTTCTGGATTAATAGAAGAACTTCCGTCAACATACATAATACAGTCTGGATCTTCCATTGGTACATCAACTAAATCTTCCCTGACTGATGTGGCCTCTTGAATTAAAGATAAACAGTCATGACTGGGCTCTTCCTCATCTTGGGGTGGCTCAGTCAGAAAACAGGCCGGATTAATTGCAGTACAGTGCCGAAAGGTCAGCTTAGGATTGTTTAGTAAGTAGATCTCATATCTGCTTTGCCTGACTATGGTAAGGTGTTGAGTCTGCAGTTGGCCCAGGAGGGCAGCTATGGAGTGAGAGGTGTTAAGACAACGGTAGCACAGTCTTTCAGGATCGTACAATACAGTTGAAAGGGCCGGTCATAGAGGGGCCGGCCCAAAGCCAGAGCTTGCAGCAGGGCTGTCTTTAGTTCCTTAAAGGCTTGGACGTCTGCGGTTTCTATTTCAAAGCTGCCTTACTTATTTGTATACGGGGTGAGGTGCTTAGTCATCAGGGCAACATTAGGATCCAGGATCTGCAGTAATTGATCATCCCCAACCACTGCCGCATTTGTTTAGCCGTGCTAGGGACTGGAAACTGGCAAATTGGTTTGACTCAGCTAGCCTCCAGAGCTCGGTGGATACTCGGTATTACCTGTGATTTAAGTGGGTACTGTCGGATAGAGGGCCAGTCCACATTTGCACATCCCGGCTGGTAGGGTCAGCCTCGTCTATAGCCTGGCGCACCATAACTCCCAAATCTTTAGCGTGGTGGGGAGGTAATACTTCACGAGTAATATGTGGTGCCACCGTTGGGGGCTGTCCATTTCCACAAAATCTGCCTTCCCTTCCGGTCCAGTCACTCTAGCCCTTAATAGAATTTCCTTCACTTCCCCTTCGTGATCCTGATAAAAGTTCTGCAGGTCCTGATTCTTTCCACTGGGATCGTATGCTAGGGTCACATGATAGGGTGCCTGCGGCAGGTCCAGAGACCACCACTGAGGGGTTCTAGTGGTATAATACTGCCACTTAAGGGTTCCCTGTTTTACAATATTCCCATCATCTCCACACTCCAAATGCAACTGGAATTTGCAGAGGAGGTCTCTAGCCATCAAGTTACAGTCCAGATTGGTAGTGATAACAAATCGATGTTCCACCGATTCTTCCTGGTAACCCATTTTAACCGGTTCTGACACTGGGAATGTAGAGACTTGTCCCAGGAATCCTGACAGTCCCTGTGTTTCAGTGAAGTCGGGGAGTTTAAGCGTTGATTGTACAGAAGACATGAAGGCTCCCGTATCTATCAAGAAGGGTTGCCACTCATTCCGAATTTTTAACAATATCATCGGTTCGTCATCCGGGGAGGTTCTCTGCACAATCAAGCTGCGTAGTCAATACGAATAATCGGGGGACGGTTGGCCAAAGGGGTTGTTCTGGGAGAAGTTAGTGTAAGATCCCCGTCCTCTCCCTCCTCGCCCCCCTCCTCTTCCTCCTCTTCCTCCTCTTCCTTTTTCGTGCTGACGGGAGGGACAATTTCTATTCCAATGTCCTTCTTGCCCACAAATAAAGCATCCATCTCGTCTTTCCCAGCCCCGACCTCTTCCCATACCAGGCCGGGGACAGTAGGGCGGCCCGTAATTAGCAGGGCCCGGGCCATTTGGGTGTTTGATATAACCGTATCCCTGTTTATCCACCCAACCCTGCACGCAACACTGCGGTTCCATCTGGTATCCCCTTGGGTCGGGTTTTGATCCTTCCACCCGAGGCGGCTCTTCCTCTCTAGTCACGTACTCAGTCTTGACCCGGGTTGGGGGCGCACCTCCCCCCTCTCCTTTCTTTTCCTGCCGATAATATTTAACCGCCCTTTCCATCTGGGCTTTACTGTTATCTGCCCAATTCATATTATTTGTCCGGATAGCGTGAGCAACCGAATAGGGCAGGCACTGAAGTAGGATAGTGCAGAATTGAGGAGAATCCTCTCCTGCCCTGAAGGCATTATCTCCTGATTGACTTCCGTATATTTCAATAAATCTTTCCATGAATTCATCGGCAGTTTCTTCTCGTTTGGGTTTAGTTTCTAATACTGCGGCCATAATGATGGGCTTCTGAAGGGTCGTGGTGAGAGCATTAAAGATAGCGTTTCGGTGATCCTGGACATCGTTAGGGTGAGCAACCAACAATGCATCATGAGTAGCACGTCCTCGGTGTGTTAGAAATCGGGCATGCTCAGTTGGGCTCAGGGTTTGCTTTACCAGGGCCCACAGGTCCCTTGATTCTGCATTATATCCATGCATGTGGAGGTCACTCCGTGAAATCGGAGGTCAGGGTTAAGTTGGGTTTGTGGATCCCTTTCAGCTTATTTATCTTAGCCTTTTAACTCTTCAAATTGTTTTGTTTGAGTATCTATTTCTTTATTGTATCAGGCAAGTATTATTACATAAGCTAGTTCTGTTTTTATTTTTATTCTGACTATCACACCATTCCTCTGTTAGGTGAGTCTTTTTTCTATTAAGAAATCCAAATTGATAATGTTCAGTATGAAACGGCTGTCAATGGAAAGGGTTAACTCCTTTACAGGTTTGTAAGAAGACCTGATGTCATTACGTGACTTCACGTAACCCTCTGAAAAAAAAAATCTTTTCATCAGGAAAGGCAGCATTTGATTAAACTCCAATATTTTTTAACTTCTTATTCAAGTACTCGCCAAAGATATTTTTTAATTGATTTAAAACGAGACCACACATTTTTAATAACTATTTGTTTCCTGAAATTCAATTTCGTCATCAGCCTTGGTCAATGCAAAGCCAACCATTTTAACTACGTAGTCTATCGATACATTTCTCAGAGGTCCCAGTGGAACTCTGAGTACGTTTCTCGTGCGTGCACTCTTTCTTTAAGACGTCTACGGTTTTTAATATGTCCTCCTTCTGTCAATGAAAGCCCTAATTTAATGGCGTTTTTCTGCCAACTCGACAGGAGTGATGCATTTATTTTTCAGACTGCAATGGAGCTTTTCTCATAATTTAAAATCTCAGAACATTTTTTTTTCTTTCAGCACCTATTTAGTACGTTACTTCTTTTTTTTGTCTTTTCCATAACTAGAGGGAAGTCTGGCACGTAGGCTGTGGACTGCTTTTCGTTATCTCAATTGTTCCAGCCTCAAGGTCGTGTTATTTAATATAATATTTTTTTTGAATCCTTTTGAATCCATCTCAGTTGTTTTGCTGTGCCTTCTCTGAATGTTTTCTTTCGACAAGTAAGTGAGCATGTCAAATCCTTTTTTAACCACCGGGACCATGTATTTATTTTTTTACTCAACAAACCTATCCTTTGTGCATTTCCTGGCTCCGTAACTTATCATCCAAATATACGTAATTCAATAAGGTTCACACTCTTAAACTTCCCACATACAGGACAACACTACGAAGGGTTAAAAAAACTTTCATTCTGTTTGAAAAGTGGGTGGAGCTAAAACAAACCATAACTCCCCGGCTTTTTTTTTTCACAGTAAAAATCACACAAGCATTTCTCATTCAAAACAGACATTCACAAGAGTCTCTCTTCTTTCCTATTAATTTTTGGATCCATGACCTTTCAGGGAATTCGTAGTTTTATCTAAATTACCCATCCTGTGTCGCCGCACGTTGGATCAGGGTCCTAATTAGACCTGATTGTCTCCACGTCGCCCCGTGGTGGCTTCAGTTGTACCTGGCATAAGTACAATTTAAAATTTACACAGTCCCGCGTAGTCCCGCAGCTTAGTTTTACGTAATTCCCTAACCTCTGCGTTTCCCTACGCGGTTCGTGCGATTCTCTCTCTCTCTCCGCGTTGCCGCGTGGTTTTACTTGGGCCTCGAACCCACACAGACACTGGGCCTCGAACCCAGGCAGGCTCTGGGCCTTGAACCCAGGCAGACTTACCTATTCTAACCTATCTTTCCGAGTCGCCGCTTGGTTTGCGTCACCGCGCAATTTCCCTATCTCTATCCCTATTCTAAGTTTGAAAGGTATTCACCAGATTGTCCTGGATCTCGTTCAGACACTACCTGAGAACCAGCGAGTGGCTAAACTTTCCTCAGACTTTTGAAACCGGGGGAAACTGGAGCAGTATTGAAAGTATACTCACTCCAGTGGCCACTTTCCCCTCGTCTCGTCCAAGGCTAGTCTGGCTCTTAATTTGCAAGTTTTCGGCAGTCGTCCGTTGAGATCCCACTTCTGACACCAAATGTTGATTCCTGGATTCTTTTACCTCAATCTGGTTCAGTGAAATCACTGAGTCGAATACCGATTGTGCTTTAAACAAAGCAAGCTTTTATTTAAAAAGCAAATCCCGATCGGGGACCTTATCAGACAGAAGGAATGCAACTCTGATAGATCGCACCCACTTCCTACGGACAAAGTGACGTTACATTGTAAAGGGACGACGGTTATACATTTTCGGCAAAAGATAACAAGATAGGGCTAAAGTGACATCCTAGTCCAGCCTATCCCTTTTGATCCCTCTTTCCCTTTGTCCACTCATAAGCCGACCTAAGTATGGTCTGATTTTGAACAAAGACCTTCTGTTAATGTTTAAGACCTTGAGGTTTTTCTGCAAGCTGTGGGTTTTGTTTCAATATGTGTTAGTGTTGTAACATTTTGCAGTCTCGAGTCTGAGATGTCATGGCTATTCCTCCATGAATTCTTTGTTAGCTTATACTGTCCCTATATAATTCCCACCTTCTCAACTTCTCGACTTTATACATTTTTAAACATTGACACGCTCAGGGAAGCCCCCCTTAGCCCCTGGTCCTGGCCCGCCAAGCCATGGTCATGCATCCATGTGGACTATGCTGGTCCGTTCATGGGGAAAAATGTTTTTGGTTGTAGTAGACGCCTACTCCAAATGGATCGAGTGTGACATTCTCAATTCAAGCACATCCTCTGCCACAGTAGAAAGTCTACGGGCAATGTTCGCCGCCCATGGTCTACCGGACGTCTTGGTCAGCGACAATGGCCCGTGCTTTACAAGTATTGAATTCCAGGACTTCATGGCAGGAAATGGTATCAACCATGTCAGAACGGCACCGTTCAAGCCGGCCTCAAACGGCCAGACAGAACGAGCAGTGCAGATAATTAAACAGGGGATGCTCAGAATCCAAGGGGGTTCCATACAAAGCCGCTTATCACACCTTCTGTTGGCCAATAGATCCCGACCACACTCGCTCACAGGGGTTCTACCTGCAGAGCTGCTAATGAAAAGGATGCTCAAAACCAGGTTATCCCTTATACACCCGACTCTGAAAAAAATTATAGAGAGCAGGCGTCAGTCACAATATCACTACCATGACAGGAATGCGAGGGCGCGATGTATTGATGTAAATGACCCTGTTTTTGTCATTAATTACGCTGCAGGGCCCAAATGGCTCGCAGGCACTGTGATTGCCAAAGAGGGTAATAGGGTTTTGGTAGTTAAACTTACCAATGGACAAATCTGCCGCAAACACGTGGATCAAACAAAAAGGAGGTTCAGCAACCCCATAGAAGAAGCAGAGGAAGAACACGATGTAGAGTTTACTCCACCACAGGTGACCGAACACCGGAACCAAGTGGAGGAGAGCCCAATCACTGTGGACAGTCCGGACAGGCCTGAGGCACCGCAAACAGCAGACACTCAGGCCAGCGCCCAACAACTGGAGCCCCAACTCAGGCGCTCTTCAAGGGAGCGTAAACCACCAGAGAGACTTAACCTGTGATCCCAATAAGACTTTGGTGGGGGGAGGTGATGTCATGTATTCAACTGTCATTGTAACCCATGTATAAACTGACTTAAGTTGTACACCGTGAGAACACTGACCACTAGGTGGTGAACTTGTGGGAGACACTCCTAACCTGGACTTTCAGGTATAAAAGAGGTAGCTCCACCCACCTTCTGCACTTCAGTGCTGGCTAATAAAGGACTGGTCACAGAGTGACCTTCTCTTAAGTATGGACCTCGTGTGCATTTGTACTGGAGAGGAAGGACATATTAATCACTGCATCTCTGAGATTTCACGCATGCTCTCCTCCCTCCAGATGAGAGAGATGAGGTCATGTATCCGCGCCAACAGCGCCTTGCCACCATATTTTAGCGCCTCAGCAGGGATTCCATCCGCACCCGTAGCCTGGTTATTCTTTGAGCTGTTTTATGGCTTTGCCGACCTCATGCAGTGTTGGGGTTTCACTGAGTTGGTGGCGGGTCGCATGCTGTGGGATGGAGTTGTGAACACTTGAGTCAAAGGCAGAGTCTCGATTGAGGAGATCTTCAAAGTGCTCCTTTCAGCAGGCCCTGACAGCCTCGGTGTCCTTGATGAGTGTTTCCCCGTTCTTGGCCAGGAGTTGGGTGGGGCCTTGGGAGTTTGGACGTAGGTGGCCTTGACTGCAGTGAGGAATCCTCGCATATCGTGGCTGTCGGCCAGTTGTTGTGTCTCCTGTGCTTTCTCCATCCATCACCTGTTCTTTAGGTCCCGGGTTTTTTGTTGGACCTGAGCCTTGAGCCATTTGTAACGTTGCTTTGCAGCTTCTGAGTTGGATTGTTGCTCCAACGTGCTTGACTCCTAACTGCCCTCTGAAATGGCCAAGCAAGACACTCAGTTCAAGAAGGCCCCCCACTACCTTCTCAGGGCAATAACTGCCTGCTTTATAACAATTTCAGGTCACCAGCAATGCACTCATGTATGTCAACTGTAGTCAAAAGTACAGTTACAAAACAAATATAATTACACTTAAATCACAGATGTTAGAACATAAGAACATAAGAATTAGGAACAGGAGTAGGCCATCGAGCCCCTCGAGCCTGCTCCGCCATTCAACAAGATCATGGCTGATCTAGCCATGGACTCAGCTCCACTTACCTGCCCGCTCCCCGTAACCCTTAATTCCCTTATTGGTTAAAAATCTACCTAGCTGTGATTTGAATACATTCAATGAGCTAGCCTCAACTGCTTCCCTGGGCAGAGAATTCCACAGATTCACAACCCTCTGGGAGAAGAAATTCCTTCTCAACTCGGTTTTAAATTGGCTCTCCCGTATTTTGAGGCTGTGCCCCCAAGTTCCAGTCTCCCCGCCCAGTGGAAACAACCGCTCTGCCTCTATCTTGTCTATCCTTTTCATTATTTTAAATGTTTCTATAAGATCACCCCTCATCCTTCTGAACTCCAGCGAGTAAAGACCCAGTCTACTCAATCTATCATCATAAGGTAACCCTCTCATCTCCGGAATCAGCCTAGTGAATCGTCTCTGTACCCGCTCCAAGACTCGTATATCCTTATTCTAAGTAAGGTGACCAAAACTGCATGCTGTACTCCAGGTGCGGCCTCACCAATACCCTATACAGTTGCAGCAGGACCTCCCTGCTTTTGTACTCCATCCCTCTCGCAATGAAGGCTAACATTCCATTCGCCTTCCTGATTACCTGCTGCACCTGCAAACTAACTTTTTGGAATTCATGCACAAGGACCCCCAGGTCCCTCTGCACCTCAGCATGTTGTAATTTCTCGCCATTCAAATAATATTCCCTTTTACTGTTTTTTTTTTCCAAGGTGGATGACCTCACATTTTCCGACATTGTATTCCATCTGCCAAACCTTAGCCCATTCGCTTAACCTATCTAAATCTCTTTGCAGCCTCTCTGTGTCCTCTACACAACCCGCTTTCCCACTAATCTTTGTGTCATCTGCAAATTTTGTTACACTACACTCTGTCCCCTCTTCCAGGTCATCTATGTATATTGTAAACAGTTGTGGTCCCAGCACCGATCCCTGTGGCACACCACTAACCACCGATTTCCAACCCGAAAAGGACCCATTTATCCCGACTCTCTGCTTTCTGTTAACCAGCCAATTCTCTATCCATGCTAATACATTTCCTCTAACTCCACGTACCTTTATATGCAGCATCTTTTGTGTGGCACCTTATCGAATGCGTTTTGGAAATCTAAATACACCACATCCATCGGTACACTTCTATCCACCATGCTCGTTATATCCTCAAAGAATTCCAGTTAGTTAAACATGATTTCCCCTTCATGAATCCATGTTGCATTTGCTTGATTGCACTATTCCTATCCAGATGTCCCGCTATTTCTTCCTTAATGATAGCTTCAAGCATTTTCCCCACTACAGATGTTAAACTAACCGGCCTATAGTTACCTGCCTTTTGTCTGCCCCCTTTTTTAAACAGAGGCGTTACATTAGCTGCTTTCCAATCCGCTGGTACCTCCCCAGAGTCCAGAGAATTTTGGTAGATTATAACGAATGCATCTGCTATAACTTCCGCCATCTCTTTTAATACCCTGGGATGCATTTCATCCGGACCAGGGGACTTGTCTACCTTGAGTCCCATTAGCCTGTCCAGCACTACCTACCTAGAGATCGTGATTATCTCAAGGTCCTCCCTTCCCACATTCCCGTGACCAGCAATTTTTGGCATGGTTTTTGTGTCTTCCACTGTGCAGACCGAAGCAAAATAATTGTTTAAGGTCTCAGCCATTTCCACATTTCCCATTATTAAATCCCCCTTCTCATCTTCAAAGGGACCAACATTTATTTTAGACACTCTTTTCCGTTTTATATATTGGTAAAAGCTTTTACTGTCTGTTTTTATGTTTTGTGCTTGTTTACTTTCATAATCTATCTTTCCTTTCTTTATTGCTTTCTTAGTCATTCTTTGCTGTCGTTTAAAATTTTCCCAATCTTCTAGTTTCCCATTAACCTTGGCCACCTTATATGCATTGTTTTTTATTTTTATACTCTCCTTTATTTCCTTGGTTATCCACGGCTGGTTATCCCTTCTCTTACCGTCCTTCTTTTTCATTGGAATATATTTTTGTTGAGCACTATGAAAGAGCTCCTTAAAAGTCCTCCACTGTTCCTCAATTGTGCCACCGTTTAGTCTGTGTTTCCAGTCTACTTTAGCCAACTCTGCCCTCATCCCACTGTAGTCCCCTTTGTTTCAGCACAGTACGCTCGTTTGAGACACTACTTCCTCACCCTCAATCTGTATTACAAATTCAACCAAACTTTGATCACTCATTCCAAGCGGATCTTTTACTAGGAGATCGTTTATTATTCCTGTCTCATTACACAGGACCAGAGCTAAGATAGCTTGCTCCCTTGTAGGTTCTGTAACATACTGTTCCAAGAAACAATCCCGTATGCATTCGATGAATTCCTCCTCAAGGCTACCCCGTGCGATTTGATTTGACCAATCGATATGTAGGTTAAAATCCCCCATGATTACCGCTGTTCATTTTTCACATGCTTCCAATATTCCCTTGATTATTGTCCGCCCCGCCGTGAAGTTATTATTTGGGGGCCTATAAACTACACCCACCAGTGACTTTTTCCCCTTACTATCTCTAATCTCCACCCACAATGATTCAACATTTTGTTCATTAGAGCCAATATCGTCTCTCACAACTGCCCCGATATCATCCTTTATTAACAGAGCTACCCCACCTCCTTTCCCTTCTTGTCTATCTTTCCGAATTGTCAGATACCCCTGTATGTTTAATTCCCAGTCTTGGCCACCCTGCAACCACGTTTCTTTAATGGCCACCAAATCATACCCATTTGTAATGATTTGTGCCGTCAACTCATTTACTTTATTTCGAATGCAGCGTGCGTTTAGGTGGAGTGTTTTAATACTAGTTTTTAAACCATGATTTTTAGTTTTGACCCCTCCTGCAGTCCCTTTATATTCATACATATTGTCGCTTCCTATCACCTTGTGGTTTACACTTACCCCAGTGCTACTCTGCTCTGTTGCTTCCAGCCTTTTGCATTCTTTCTTGGGGTTCTGTTCATCTGAGCTCTCACCCACTCTAACTAGCTCAGAGCCCTCTCCTGGGTTCCGAATACTCCTTGCATTGAGGCACCGAGCTTTCATGCTTGCCTTTTTATTACACTTTGACCCTTTAGAATTTTGCTGTACATTGGCCCTTTCTGTTTTTTGCCTTGGGTTTCTCTGCCCTCCACTTTTACTCATCTCCTTTCTGTCTTTTGCTTTTGTCTCCATTTTGTTTCCCTCTGTCTCCCTGCATAGGTTCCCATCCCCCTGCCATATTAGTTTAACTACTCCCCAACAGCACAAGCAAACACTCCCCCTCGGACATTGGTTCCGGTCCTGCCCAGGTGCAGACCGTCCGGTTTGTACTGGTCCCACCTCCCCCAGAACCGGTTCCAATGCCCCAGGAATTTGAATCCCTCCCTGCTGCACCACTCCTCAAGCCATGTATTCATCTGAGCTATCCTGCGATTCCTACTCTGACTAGGTCGTGGCACTGGTAGCAATCCAGAGATTACTACTTTTAAGGTCCTACGTTTTAATTTAGCTCCTAGCTCCTTAAATTCGTCTCGTAGGACCTCATCCCTTTTTTTACCTATATCGTTGGTAGCAATGTGCACCACGACAACTGGCTGTTCACCCTCCATTTTCAGAATATCCTGCACCCGCTCCGAGACATCCTTGACCCTTGCACCAGGGAGGCAAGATACCATCCTGGAGTCTCGGTTGCGGCCGCAGAAACGCCTATCTATTCACCTCACCATCGAATCCCCTATCACTATCGCTCTCCCACTCTTTTTCCTGCCCTCCTGTGCAGCAGAGCCAGCCACGGTGCCATGAACTTGGCTGCTGCTGCCCTCCCCTGATGAGTCATCCCCCTCAACAGCACTCAAAGCGGTGTATCTGTTTTGCAGGGGGATGACTGCAGGGGACCCCTGCACTACCTTTGTTGCACTGCTCTTCCTGCTGGTCTTCCATTCCCTATCTGGCTGTGGACCCTTCACCTGTGGTAAGACCAACTCACTAAACGTGCTACTCACGTCATTCTCAGCATCGTGGATGCTCCAGAGTGAATCCACCCTCCGCTCCAATTCCACAACGCGGACCGTCAGGAGCTGGAGGCGGATACACTTCCCGCACACGTAATCGTCAGGGACACCGGAAGTGTCCCTGAGTTCCCACATGGTACAGGAGGAGCATATCACATGACCGAATCATGATTTAATGTAACCATGATTTAATGTAACCATGAAAACCCTTTAAATAGCTGACAGGTTTTGTTATTACTGAAAGCACCACTATATTTAAAATGCCTGCTGACTATATTGTGAGTTGTAGAACATACACCATTAGCAATTGTGCCATCCCAAACAGGCTGCTTACAACACCGCCACACTTTTTGACTCAGAGCGAAGCCTGTAATCCCTGCACTTGATGATCAACAATGTTCCCCTATGCCTCAAATTTAAAATTCTCATCCTCATGTTTAAATCCCTTCTGTGTCTTGGCCCCACCCTCCCATATCTCTGTAACCTCCTGCAGCTCACCTCCCCACTCCCTGAAATATCCGATCCTCTGGCTCTTGCATCCAGTGCATCACCCCATCCGCTACCCAACCAGCTGCACCTTCAGCTGCCGAGGCCCTATGTTCTGGCATTCAATCCCTCGGCCTCTTCATCTCCCTCTTCTCCTTTAAGATCCTCCTTGAAACACCTTGGACCAAGGTTTTGCTCATCCCTCCTATTCGTTCAGTGTCCATCAGTGTTCAGTGTTCATTAAGCGTCTTTGAAGCGTATTTTGGACATTTCCATACACAAAAGGTGCTGTATAAATGCAAAAGTTGTCATCACCGACGGTAACCGAGTAAAACTTGTGAAGGCTGAGTTGATTGATCCCACAGTAAAGACTGCAAAGTCTACAATAGCCAATAGGGTTAGCCTGTTATAAGGATAGTGGTAGCACTCTCACCTCTGAGGGAGAGTGATGTGTGTTCAAGCTCTGCATCAGGAATTGTGCAGTACAATCGAAGCTGACACTCCAGGGCAGTTCTGAGGGAGCGCTGCACAGTTGGAGGGGCAAAACTGAGGGAGCGCTGCACTGTTGGAGTGGCAGTACTGAGGAAGTGCTGTACTGTCGGAGGGGCAGTACTGAGGTAGCGCTGCACTGTTGGAGGAACAATACTGAGGGAGCGCTGCACTGTTGGAGGGGCAGTACTGAGGGAGCGCTGCACTGTCGGAGAGGCAGTACTGAGGGAGCGCTGCACTGTTGGAGGAACAATACTGAGGGAGCGCTGCACTGTTGGAGGGGCAGTACTGAGGGAGCGCTGCACTGTCGGAGAGGCAGTACTGAGGGAGCGCTGCACTGTTGGAGGGGCAATACTGAGGGAGCGCTGCACTGTTGGAGGGGCAGTACTGAGGAAGCGCTGCACTGTTGGAGGGGCAGTACTGAGGGAGCGCTGCAATGTCGGAGGGGCAGTACTGAGGTAGCGCTGCACTGTTGGAGGAACAATACTGAGGGAGCGCTGCACTGTTGGAGGGGCAGTACTGAGGGAGCGCTGCACTGTCGGAGAGGCAGTACTGAGGGAGCGCTGCACTGTTGGAGGAACAATACTGAGGGAGCGCTGCACTGTTGGAGGGGCAGTACTGAGGGAGCGCTGTCTCTTCGCAAGCATTGATTATGGAGGCCTCAACCGTCTTCTCCTTGTGGCTGAAGAGCTCCTCCCGGAGTCACAGTGCAGATTTCGTCCTCTATGGGGTACAACGAACATGATTTTTACAGCACGACAGCTGCAAGAAAAATGCAGGGAACCCTTGTGTTATATATGTAAAAACCTGTAAATACCTTGTTTAACCACCAGAGGGCTCATCCCCTGGAGTCCCAAGGGATCCCACAATCCCTTGGGAGCACCTGTACTTAAGGAGTCCTCACAGGCCGGAGAGGCACTCTGGAGACCTGCAATAAAAGACTAAGGTCACACTTTACTTTGAGCTCACAGTATCTGGTCAGACTCTTTATTCATACATAACAACTGGCGACGAGATACAGATAACGAACCTCACTGCAACGATGCAGAAAACAGTGGGCATCCTGAAGAAATTTTTGGAGGGAGATGATTGTGAAATCTTCATGGAGTGACTCAACTAATACTTTGTGGCTAATAAGCTGGAAGGAGAAGTGAAAGCTGCCAAACGAAGGGCGATTCTCCTCACTGTTTGTGGGGCACCAACGTATGGCCTCATGAAAAATCTGCTCGTTCCAGCGAAACCCACGGAGAAATCATATGATGATTGTGCACACTGGTCTGGGAGCATCTGAACCTGAAGGAAAGCATTCTGATGGCGAGGTACCGGTTCTACATGTACAAGAGGTCTGAAGGCCAGGAAGTGGCGAGCTATGTTGCCGAGATAAGACCGCCTTGCAGGACATTGCGAATTTGAAGGACATTTGGAGCACATGCTCAGGGACTTCTTTGTACTTGGCATTGGCCATGAAGTAATACTTCGCAAACATTTGACTGTAGAGACCCCAACCTTGAGTAAAGCCATAGCGATAGCCCAGGCATTGCCACCAGTGACCATACCAAACAAATCTCTCAGCACACGAGTGCTGCTACAAGTACTGTGAACAAAGTAATGTTGTTTTCGAATCATAACGTACAGGGCAGGCCTCACATGCCTGCAGCTGCACATCCGCAGATGTCTCAGAGTCCACCATCAAGGGTGATGAATGCAAGGCCATTAACACCTTGTTGGCACTGCGGTGGTGATCATCATTTCCATTCATGCCACTTCAAAGCATACAGTTGCAAGGACTGTGGACCAATGGGACATCTCCAACATATGTGCAGGCGAGCTGCAAACCCTGCTAATCCTGCAAACCACCATGTTGCAGAGGACAGATTTACAGCAGATCACGACGAACCAGAGCCTCAGACCGAGGAGGCAGAGGTATATGGGGTGCACACATTTACCATAAAGTGTCCCCCGATAATACTGAAGGTTGAATTAAATGGACTCACGGTGTCAATGCAGCTGGACAAGGGCACGAGCCAGTCCATTATGAGCAAAAAGACTTTCGATAAATTGTGGTGCAGCAAGGCCCCAAGGCCAGTCCTGACTCCCGTTCACACTAAACTGAGAACTTACACAAAGGAACTGATTCCCGTAATCGGCAGTGCTACTGTAAAGGTCTCCTACGATGGAGTGGTGCACAAGCTACCACTCTGGGTGGTACCGGGCGATGGTCCCACGCTGCTCGGCAGGAGCTGGCTGGGAAAGATACGCTGGAACTGGGACAACGTCTGAGCGCTCTCGTCCGTCGACGACACTTCGTGTGCCCAGGTCTTAAACAAGTTCCCCTTGCTGTTCGAACCAGGCATTGGGAATTCCAAGGAGCAAAAGTGCAGATCCACCTAATTCCAGGGGCGCGATCCATCCATCACAAGGCGAGAACAGTACCGTATATGATGAGAGAGAGGTGGCGATCGAGTTGGACCGGCTGCAACGAGAGGGCATCATTTCGCTGATCGAATTCAGCGAGTGGGCCAGTCCGATTGTTCCAGTCCTCAAGGGAGACGGCACCATCAGAATCTGTGGTGATTGCAAAGTAACTATCAATTGTTTCTCCCTGCAGGATCAATACCCACTACCAAAGGCAGATGACCTTTTTGTGACGCTGGCTGGAGGAAAGATGTTCATGAAGCTGGACTTGACCTCGGCCTACATTATGCAGGAGCTGGAAGAATCATCGAAGGGCCTCACCTGCGTCAACACGCTCAAAGGTCTCTTAATTTACAACAGATGCCTGTTTGGGATTCGATCAGCCGCAGCGATATTCCAGAGAAATATGGAAAGTTTACTGAAGTCAGTCCCGCGCACTGTGGTCTTCCAGGACGATATCTTGGTTACAGGTTGGGACACAGTCGAGCATCTGCAGAACCTGGAGGAGGTTCTTAGTCGGCTTAATCGCGTGGGGCTCAGGTTAAAACGCTTGAAGTGAATTTTCCTGGCGCCTGAAGTGGAGTTCCTGGGGAGAAGAATCACGGCGGACGGCATCAGGCCCACCGATTCGAAGACGGAGGCAATCGAGAACGCACCGAGACCACAGAACGTGTTGGAGCTGCAGTCATTTCTAAGACTCCTGAACTACTTTGGTAATTTCTTACCGGGTCTCAGCACACTGTTAGAAACACTGCACTCTTTACTGCGTAAAGGAGACGAATGGGTATGGGGTGAAAGCCAAGAAAATGCCTTTGTAAAATCTAGAAAACTATTATGCTCAAACAATTTGCTTGTGTTGTATGATCCATGTAAGCGTTTGGTACTAGCATGTGATGTGTCGTCATACGGTGTCGGGTGTGTATTGCAACAAGCCAATGAATCTTTGAAATTGCAACCGGTTGCTTATGCATCCAGAAGTCTGTCTAAGGCTGAGAGGGCCTTATGCATCAATATCTGTTTGGGCTCAAATTTGAATTGGAAACTGACCATAAGCCTCTGATATCCCTTTTTTCTGAAAGCAAGGGGATAAATATGAACGCATCGGCCCGCATCCAGAGATGGACGCTCACGTTGTCTGCAGACAACTATGCCATCCACCACAGGCCAGCCACAGAAAACTGTGCCGATGCTCTCAGTAGGCTGCCATTGCCCACCACGGGGGTGGAGATGGCACAGCCCGCAGATTTATGGTAATGGAAGCATTCGAGAGTGAGCAATCACCCGTTACAGCCCGACAGATTAGAGCCTGGTCGAGCCAGGACCCCTTACTGTCCTTAGTAAAAAACTGTGTGCTTCACAGGAGCTGGTCCAATGTCCCATTAGAAATGCAGGAAGAAATAAAGCCGTACCAGCGGTGCAGAGATGAAATGTCTATACAGGCAGACTGTCTTCTGTGGGGTAATCGGGTAGTGGTATCAAAAAAGGGCTGGGACACTTACATTAGTGATCTCCACAGCACCCACCCAGGCATTGTAATGATGAAAGCGATAGCCAGATCCCACGTGTGGTGGCTCGGTATCGATGCAGACTTAGAGTCCTGTGTGCACAAATGTAACACATGTTCACAGTTAAGCAATGCACCCAGGGAGGCGCCACTAAGTTTATAGTCTTGCCTCCAAACCATGGCCTAGGGTCCATGTCGACTATGCAGGCCCGTTCTTAGGAAAAATGTTCCTAGTGGTTGTAGATGCGTACTCCAAATGGATTGAATGTGAGATAATGTCGGCAAGCACATCCGCTGCCACCATTGAAAGCCTGCGGGCCGTGTTTGCCACGTGAGTGACAACGGGCTGGTTTTCATCAGTGCCGAGTTCAAAAAGTTCATTACCTGCAATGGGATCAAACATGATACATCTTCCCTATTCAAACCAGCGTCCAATGGTCAGGCAGAGAGAGCAGTGCAAACAATCAAGCAGAGCTTGAAGAGGGTAACTGAAGGCTCACTGCAGACTCGCCTATCCCGAGTCCTGCTTAGTTACCGCACGAGACCCCACTCGCTCACTGGGATTCCACCCGCTGAACTGCTCATGAAAAGGGCATTTAAGACAAGGCTCTCGTTAGTCCACCCGATCTGCACAAACAGGTAGAGAACAGACGGCTTCAACAAAGTACATATCATGATAGCGCAAATATATCATGCGAAATTGAGATTAATGATCCTGCATTTGTGTTAAACTATGGACAAGGTCCCAAGTGGCTTCCCACCCGGGTGGTGGGCGACGGTAGCCGACTGCGAGCATAGGCGCAGTTTACTGTTTCTGGCCTGTAGCAGTACATGCCATTGGGTGCTTGCAATGTTAAACTGATCTGAGGCAGGGTATCACTGCCGGTGCCTCTCCTCTCCGGGGATCGTTCCCTCTGCGGCTTGTCTACTTCTGTCAGCTGTGGGGACACTTTATGATACATCGTTCTGGTCCCGGGGACGCAGGCTACAGCATTGGGTAGCCCGCTGAACCTGTATACGACCGTTAGGTGTTCACCTGCTACATTGGCTGATTGCAATTTGCCCCCGACATCGCTCAACAACATTTTGCTGGTTACAGCTGGACTTTTACATTGGTTCCCAATTTCAAGCAGTTCATTCAAAAATGGCGGGTTGCTGGCCTCCTTTAAAATGGCCTGACTACTTTTACCCCAATGGTCTTCCTTGTGTGGAACCATGTGTCGTTGCTCCATTAGTGCTGCATCTCGTGGTTTGGATGCCATCTTTTCTGTGTCCATGATGTCAACTGCCGCGATCTTCTTTCCCAGGGATTCTGCCACTGAAACCGGGAAGGTGCCCTCAGATCCAATCTTCCTCCCCAGGGATTCTGCCACTGAAACCGGGAAGGCACCCTCGGATCCAATCTTCCTCCCCAGGAGTCCTGCCACTGAAACCGGGAAGGCACCCTCGGATCCAATCTTCCTCCCCAGGAGTCCTACCACTGAAACCGGGAAGGCACCCTCGGATCCAATCTTTCTCCCCAGGGATTCTGCCACTGAAACCGGGAAGGCACCCTCGGATCCAATCTTCCTCCCCAGGGATTCTGCCACTGAAACCGGGAAGGTGCCCTCGGATCCAATCTTTCTCCCCAGGAGTCCTACCACTGAAGCTGGGAAGGTGTGTTCGGGTCGTCTCGGTCGGATCATCGCCACGCAGTGATGAGCGGTCTGTGCCTCGGGGGCTGCGCGGATCTGCTCTCCGGTGCCTGGTCCAACCAAAAGTGGGGGCTTGCTCTGCCTCTGAGCACGGGGGACGTCGATCGCTGGAGGGATGAAGTCTTCCCAGTTCCAATGAATCTTCCCCATCCATCTTCTTCCAAGTAGCGTTGGTCCATCACCTGAAACAATCCACAATGGTAAATTGTGCACCGCGCCATCATGGGATACACTTACATCCGCACTACCAACAACTGATATCAGGTGTTGGTGCGCAGCTTTGCCTGAACCGGGACCAGCTTGGGTCATTCAGCTTGATCGTTCCACAGCCTCTCAAAGGCTTCCTGGCTCATTACTGACTCACTCGCCCCCGTGTCCACTTCCATGTGACTGGAACGCCATTTATCTCGACTTCCATCATCACTGGAGGACAATCTGTGGTGCAGGTATATACTCCATACACATCGTCCTGGGACTGAGCTGCCTCTCTGGCCATCTCCTCATAATCCACGCTGGATTAATAGCCATCTGCTGACTCCTCTTCCACGTGGTGAGTCACAGCTCTTTTGCACATTCGCTGGAGGTGGCCCTTTGTGCTGCAGCCTTTGCACACATAGTCTCTGAACCGACACTGATGAGCCTGTGATCACCTCCGCAACGCCAGCATGGTGCTACTCAACTTATGCTTGCACCCCTTGACGGACTCTGAGTTAAAGGACTCGGGGCCTGTACACTCTGCCCTGGGCAGATTCACGTTCAACAGTTCTGCCTGTGAAAGGCGCCATTCTATTTACGGTACTTGCCGGGTTTGAGTCCTGAGAGTGAGTCATCATTTTCTTGGTGCTGCAGCTTGAGATCATGAACGCTTGGCTGATGCTGATGGCCTTCTGCAGAGTGACGGCAGTTTTGGCAGGCAATAGCCTGGGAAGAAGGGCCACATGAACGATGCCAATTACGAAGACATGCTGCAACGCATCAGCGAGGGATGCGCCGAATTCACACGGTCCTGCCAGCCTCCTGAGGTCGGCAGCGTACTTCACGATTTCCTGGCCCTCGAGGCGGCGGTGTGTATAAAATCGATGCCTGGCCGTGAGGATTCTCTCCTTCAGTTTGAGTTGGTCCTGAATTAACACTTTCAGCTCGCCGTGTGACTTGGTCGTTGTTTTCTCTGGTACAAGCAAGTCCGTGATGAGGCGGTAGACCGCGGGCCCACAACTGGTCAACAGGATAGCTCTGCGCTTATCTGCCAGCGTGGCTGGATCATCGCCTACCAGGTCGTTTGCTACAAAAAATTGGTCGAGCCGCTCCGTTAAAGGCTTCTCAATCTTCACCCCCTGAGAACTTTTCTAATGCACCAACGTTAGTCATTTTTGGGTGAAAGTTCGTAACCTTGTCGTCAGTTGTTATGTCTTTAATACTCTTATGAATGACTCCACGATGCCTAGTATTGTACTTGAGCTGTTGTGACCTTAGTCCCTCTACAACCAGTGCCTGTGAAGAGACACTTGGTCACTCAACCAGAAAACATCAGGACTGGTTTGATGAAAATGATCAGGAGATCGAAGAACTAATAGATCGCAAGTGCAAAGCATTTCTGAGCCTCAAGCAACAGCCCAACTCGGGAGCTGCAAACCAACATTACAGACGGCTCAAGGCTCAGGTCCAACAAAAAACCCGGGACCTAAAGAACAGGTGGTGGATGGAGAAAGCACAGGAGATACAACAACTGGCCAACAGCCACGACATGCGAGGATTCTTCGCTGCAGTCAAGGCCACCTACGGTCCAAACTCCCAAGGCCCCAGCCCACAACTGGCCAAGAACAGGGAAACACTCTTCAAGGACACCGAGGCTGTCAGGGGCCGATGGAAGGAGCACTTTGAAGATCTCCTCAATCGAGACGCTGCCTTTGACTCGGGTGTTCTCGACTACATCCCGCAGCACGCGACCCGCCACCACCTCAGTGAAACTCCAACGTTGCACAAGGTAGGCAAAGCCATAAAATAGCTTAAGAATAACAAGGCTACGGGTGCGGATGGAATCCCTGCTGAGGTGCTAAAATATGACGGAGGCGCTGTTGGCGCGGATACATGACCTCATCTTGCTCATCTGGAGGGAGGAGAGCATGCCGGGAGATCTGAAAGATTCAGTGATTGTGACCATTTTTAAAAAGGAGGACAAGTCCGACTGCAGCAACTACAGGGGAATCTCCCTGCTTTCAGCCACTGGGAAAGTTGTCGCTAGAGTTCTCCTCAATCGTCTACTCCCTATGGCCGGCCGAGGAGCTCCTCCCGGAATCACAGTGCGGATTTTGTCCCCTACGGGGCATAACAGACATGATCTTTGCAGCGCGCCAGTTGCAGTAAAATTGCAGGGAGCAGCGCCAGCCCTTATACATGGCCTTCGATCTTACAAAGGCCTTTGATACCGTCAACCGTGAGGGTCTATGGAGCGTCCTCCTCCGTTTCGGATGCCCCCAAAAGTTTGTCAACATCCTTCGCCTGCTTCACGATGACATGCAGGCCGTGATCCTTACCAACGGATCCATTACAGACCCAATCCACGTCCGGACCGGGGTCAAACAGGGCTGTGTTATCGCTCCAACCCTCTTCTCAATCTTCCTCGCCGCCATGCTCCACTCACAATCCACAAGCTCCCCGCTGGAGTGGAACTAAACTACAGAACCAGTGGGAAGCTGTTTAACCTACGCTGCCTCCAGGCCAGGTCCAAGTTCACCCTAACCTCTGTCGTTGAGCTCCAGTATGCGGACGACACCTGCGTCTGTGCACATTCAGAGGCTGAACTCCAGGATATAGTCAATGTATTCAATGAGGCATATAAAAGCATGGGCTTTACGCTTAACATCCGTAAGACAAAGGTCCTCCACCAACCTGTCATCGCTGCACAGCACTGCCCTCCAATCATCAAGATCCATGGTGCGGCCCTGGACAACGTGGACCATTTCCCAAACCTCGGGAGCCTCTTATCAACAAAGGCAGACATTGATGCGGAGATTCTGCATCGCCTCCAGTGCGCCAGTGCAGCCCTCGGCCGCCTGCGGAAAAGTGTGTTTGAAGACCAGGCCCTCAAATCTACCACCAAACTCATGGTCTACAGGGCTGTAGTAATACCCGCCCTCCTGTATGGGTCTGAGGCATGGACGATGTATAGAAGGCACAAGTCGTTGGAGATATATCACCAACATCCCCAGTATTGAAGCACTGACCACACTCGATCAGCTTCGCTGGGCAGGTCACATAGTTTGCATGGCAGATACGAGACTTCTGAAGCAAATGCTTTATGCGGAGCTCCTTCATGGTAAAGGAGCCAAAGGAGGACAGCGGAAATGTTATAAGGACATCCTCAAAGGTAAAGTGCAACATCACCACTGACACCTGGGAGACCCTGGCCGCAGACCGCCCGAGGTGGAGAAAGTCCATCCGGGAGGGCGGTGAGCTCTGAGTCTCAACACAAGGAGCATGAAGAGGCCAAGCGCAGGCAGCGGAAGGAGCGCACGGCAAACCAGCCCCTCCCACCCCTTCCCTTGACGAATGTCTGTCCCACCTGTAACAGGGTCTGTGACTCTCGTATCGGACTGTTTAGCCATTGAAGAACTCACTTTAGGAGTGGAAGCAAGTCCTTTTCGATTCCGAGGGACTGCCTATGATGATGATGATGATGATTGTAACTCCAGAGTGAGGCACATGGTGGGCAGCCTTTGATACTGGGCCCTGCATACCTGGGCAGGTGACCCTCAGGTCTCCCATCGCTGTGGCCTCTGGTGGCACACCTTATGTGACTATACAGTTAGATTACATGGTCTACATACATGACAGATGTCTCCGCAAGATCCTGCAAATCCCCTGGGAGGATAGACACACCAACGTTAGCGTCCTCGACCAGGCCAACATCCCCAGCATTGAAGCACTGACCACACTCAACCAGCTTCGCTGGGCAGGCCACTTAGTTCGCGTGCCTGACGCAAGACTCCCAAAGCAAGTGCTCTACTCGGAACTCCTACACGGCAAGCGAACCCAAGGTGGGCAGAGGAAACGTTTCAAAGACACCCTAAAAGCCTCCCTGATAAAATGCAACCTCCCCACCGACACCTGGGAGTCCTTGGCCAAAGACCGCCCTAAGTGGAGGAAGTGCATCCGGGAGGGCGCTGAGCACCTCGAGTCTCATCACCGAGAGCATCCAGAAACCAAGCGCAGGCAGCGGAAGGAGCGTGCGGCAAACCAGACTCCCCACCCACCCTTTCCTCCAACCACTGTCTGTCCCACTTGTGACAGAGACTGTAATTCCCGTATTGGACTGTTCAGTCACCTAAGAACTAATTTTTAGAGTGGAAGCAAGTCTTCCTCGATTCCAAGGGACTGCCTATGATGATGACTGAGGTAGTGCTGCACTGTCGGAGGGGCAGTACTGAGGGAGCACCGCACTGTCGGAGGGGCAGTACTGAGGGAGCACCGCACTGTCGGAGAGGCGGTACTGAGGGAGCGCCGGACTGCCGGAGAGGCAATACTGAGGGAGCACCGCACTGTCGGAGAGGCGGTACTGAGGGAGCACCGCACTGTCGGAGGGGCAGTACTGAGGGAGCACCGCACTGTCGGAGGGGTGGTACTGAGGGAGCACCGCACTGTCGGACAGTCAGTACTGAGGGAGCACCGCACTGTCGTGTACAGTGAGACACTGGGCCCCCCACTCGTGTACAGTGATACAGAGCCCCCCACTCGTGTACAGTGAGACACTGGAACACCCACTCGTGTACAGTGAGACACTGAGCCTCCCACTCGTGTACAGTGAGACACTGGGCCCCCCACTCGTGTACAGTGAGACTCTGGGCCCCCCACTCGTGTACAGTGAGATACCTGTCGGAGGGGCAGTACTGAGGGAGCGCCGCACTGTCGGACAGTCAGTAGTGAGGGAGTGCTGCACTGTTGGAAGGGCAGTAGTGAGGGGGTCGGTGTCTGTGGTGAGATTACGAGGGCCTTGGTTTCTGCTCGTTTAGGAAATTATTCAAAGCCGCAGAGGAGGAGATTTTCTGAAAGTGAAATCCCTGCATAATATTTAAATGGAATGGCTTGCATTTTTACAGCTATCACTGTACTTTGGACTTACACTAAGCCTTGTGCAGATTAGGTGAAGCCACTGTAAGAAAGGGTAAATAATTTCACCTATTATAAAAACACTCTCAATGTAAGTGTGACTGTAGGTGTTTATAAATAGGGACAGGCCACATTCAGGTGCAATTAGGATTTCTGTGAGCAAAGCATGATACGAAGCCACCACGAGAGAGCAGTGGTATTCCACACACTGGCCCAAAGTTTGCTGCAGAGATTGCAGGAGGTAAAGCAATTGTATATCAAGATGAATCACACAGCTGGAACTTCTTACCTCCTTCTTCCACGACTTCCTTGGCACAGAGAGCCACTGGTCACCTTGTTCCCAGCAGACATGGCTCCAGGATGATCAGGGCTGGGAACTCAACATCCAGGGGTATTCAACATTCAGGAAGGATAGAATAAAAGGAAAAGGAGGTGGGGTAGCATTGCTGGTTAAAGAGGAGATTAATGCAATAGTTAGGAATGACATTAGCTTGGATGATGTGGAATCTATATGGGTAGAGCTGCAGAACACCAAAGGGCAAAAAACGTTAGTGGGAGTTGTGTACAGACCTCCAAGCAGTAGTAGTGATGTTGGGGAGGGCATCAAACAGGAAATTAGGGGTGCATGCAATAAAGGTGCAGCAGTTATAATGGGTGACTTTAATATGCACATAGATTGGGCTAACCAAACTAGAAGCAATACGGTGGAGGAGGATTTCCTGGAGTGCATAAGGGATGGTTTTCTAGACCAATATGTCGAGGAACCAACTAGGGGGGAGGCCATCTTAGACTGGGTGTTGTGTAATGAGAGAGGATTAATTAGCAATCTCGTTGTAGAGGCCCCTTGGGGAAGAGTGACCATAATATGGTGGCATTCTGCATTAGGATGGAGAATGAAACAGTTAATTCAGAGACCATGGTCCAGAACTTAAAGAAGGGTAACTTTGAAGGTATGAGGCATGAATTGGCTAGGATAGATTGGCAAATGATACTTAAAGGGTTGACTGTGGATGGGCAATGGCAGACATTTAGAGACCGCATGGATGAACTACAACAACTGTACATTCCTGTCTGCGTAAAAATAAAAAAGGAAAGGTGGCTCAACCGTGGCTATCAAGGAAAATCAGGGATAGTATTAAAGCCAAGGAAGTGGCATACAAATTGGCCAGAAATAGCAGCGAACCCAGGGACTGGGAGAAATTTCGAACTCAGCAGAGGAGGACAATGGGTTTGATTAGGGCAGGGAAAATGGAGTACGAGAAGAAGCTTGCAGGGAACATTAAGACGGATTGCAAAAGTTTCTATAGATATGTAAAGAGAAAAAGGTTAGTAAAGACAAACGTAGGTCCCCTGCAGTCAGAATCAGGGGAAGTTATAACGGGGAACAAAGAAATGGCAGACCAATTGAACAAGTATTTTGGTTCGGTATTCACTAAGGAGAACACAAACAACCTTCCGGATATAAAAGGGGTCAGAGGGTCTAGTAAGGAGGAGGAACTGAGGGAAATCCTTATTAGTCGGGAAATTGTGTTGGGGAAATTGATGGGATTGAAGGCCGATAAATCTCCAGGGCCTGATGGACTGCATCCCAGAGTACTTAAGGAGGTGGCCTTGGAAATAGCGGATGCATTGACAGTCATTTTCCAACATTCCATTGACTCTGATCAGTTCCTATCGAGTGGAGGGTAGCCAATGTAACCCCACTTTTTAAAAAAGGAGGGAGAGAGAAAACAGGGAATTATAGACCGGTCAGCCTGACCTCAGTAGTGGGTAAAATGATGGAATCAATTATTAAGGATGTCATAGCAGCGCATTTGGAAAGAGGTGACATGATAGGTCCAAGTCAGCATGGATTTGTGAAAGGGAAATCATGCTTGACAAATCTTCATTAATTTTTTGAGGATGTTTCCAGTAAAGTGGACAAGGGAGAACCAGTTGATGTGGTATATTTGGACTTTCAGAAGGCTTTCGACAAGAGATTAATGTGCAAAGTTAAAGCACATGGGATTGGGGGTAGTGTGCTGACATGGATTGAGAACTGGTTGTCAGACAGGAAGCAAAGAGTAGGAGTAAATGGGTACTTTTCAGAATGGCAGGCAGTGACTATAGGGGTACCGCAAGGTTCTGTGCTGGGGCCCCAGCTGTTTACATTGTACATTAATGATTTAGCCGAGGGGATTAAATGTAGTATCTCCAAATTTGCGGATGACACTAAGTTGGGTGGCAGTGTGAGCTGCGAGGAGGATGCTATGAGGCTGCAGAGTGACTTGGATAGGTTAGGTGAGTGGGCAAATGCATGGCAGATGAAGTATAATGTGGATAAATGTGAGGTTATCCACTTTGGTGGTAAAAACAGAGAGACAGACTATTATCTGAATGGTGACAGATTAGGAAAAGGGGAGGTGCAACGAGACCTGGGTGTCATGGTACATCAGTCATTGAAGGTTGGCATGCAGGTACAGCAGGTGGTTAAGAAAGGAAATGGCATGTTGGCCTTCATAGCAAGGGGATTTGAGTACAGGGGCAGGGAGGTGTTGCTACAGTTGTACAGGGCCTTGGTGAGGCCACACCTGGAGTATTGTGTGCAGTTTTGGTCTCCTAACTTGAGGAAGGACATTCTTGCTATTGAGGGAGTGCAGTGAAGGTTCACCAGACTGATTCCCGGAATGGCGGGACTGACCTATCAAGAAAGACTGGATCAACTGGGCTTGTATTCACTGGAGTTCAGAAGAATGAGAGGGGACCTCATAGAAACGTTTAAAATTCTGATGGGTTCAGACAGGTTAGATGCAGGAAGAATGTTCCCAATGTTGGGGAAGTCCAGAACCAGGGGTCACAGTCTAAGGATAAGGGGTAAGCCATTTAGGACCGAGATGAGGAGAAACTTCTTCACCCAGAGAGTGGTGAACCTGTGGAATTCTCTGCCACAGAAAGTTGTTGAGGCCAATTCACTAAATATATTCAAAAAGGATGAAGTCCTTACTACTAGGAGGATCAAGGGATATGGCGAGAAAGCAGGAAGGGGGTACTGAAGTTGCATGTTCAGCCATGAACTCATTGAAGGGCCGAATGGCCTACTCCTGCACCTATTTTCTATGTTTCTATGTTTCTAGACCTGATCCTTTATCCTTTTCCAACAATTGAACACATAACTGGAGTAAACACAATTCAAGCATGAAATCTAACTCCATGGAATCTGGGTCGACAATGCTGCCACTGGGTAATAGGGTCAGATATTAGATTGAACACGTGAGAGCAAGGTCACGGATATCTGGGAATCTGAACAAAATGAGCCCTGCAATAAAAGCTGCTAAAGGTACATGGAGTGAGAAAGTGCCATGGTCTGTGAGTTATAATCACAGAGGCCCCAATATCAATGTGACTGTGGGTTCCGAGCAAAACTGGGAAGACAACTTCGCGGTCAGATTCTCTGATTTCAAGTTGATTGACTGATTAAAATGTTCCTTCTGGCTCTCTAGCTGTGCAGTGAGTGTGATGTGCCACATGACCCGCTAAAGGGGCAGTGCATAGATGGAAATTGTAGGTGTTCAGGGTGGATGGTGGGCACAGAGCAAGGGAACACCCAGATTTAATGATGCCTCGCTGGAATTACTGTTGGGTGCAGTCAGGAGCAGGAGGGACAAACCTTTCCCCAGCAATGGGAGGAAGAAACCTGTGTCTTTCACCAAGAAGGCGTGGTTGGAGGTGAGAACACCCTGCTCTTGGGTGCAAAATAAGAAGAAAGACGTAGCTATTTGTATGAGAAAAAATGCTCTGATTGTCTATGATAGGCTCTCCATGATCACATGACTTGATTGCTGATTGGTCCCCTTGGAGGATAAGACAGACCCAGAAGTTTCTCTGGAATGTGTAACTGGAACCGCCCAGCCCAAGTTCTGGGTGAATTTGCAAAGTGTAATTCGAGCCATTCGGACTTCAGACCACAAAAAGGATGGAGCTCCCCCATCCCAGCCCAAGTTCCTGACTCCCCCCAGCCCAAATTCCTTCCCCCCCAGCCCAAGTTCCTGACCTCATCCCAGCCCAAGTTCCTGACCTTACCACTGTTATGTATGTAAACCTGTAATTACCATGTCTAACCACCAGAGGGCTTATCCCCTGGAGTCCCAAGGAATCCCACAATTCCTTGGGAGCACCTGTATATAAGGAGGTCTCACAAGCTGGAGAGGCACTCTGAGATCTGCAATAAAAGACGACGGTCACACCTTACTTTGAGCTTGCAGCATCTAGTCTGACTCTTTATCCAAGACATAACAACTGACGACGAGATACAGATAACGAACCCCAATGCAACAATGCAGAGAACTGTAGGCATCCTGGAGAAATTTTCGGAGGGAGATGATTGGGAAACCTTCGTGGAGCGACTTGACCAATACTTCGTGGCCAACGAGCTGGAAGGAGAAGCGAACGCTGCCAAACGAAGGGCGATCCTCCTCACCATTTGCGGGCCATCAACGTATGGCCTCATGAAAAACCTGCTCGCTCCAGCAAAGCCCACAGACAAGTCGTACGATGAGTTGTGTACACTGGTCTGGGAGCATCTAAACCCGAAGGAAAGCATTCTGATGGCGAGGTATCGGTTCTACACGTACAAGAGGTCTGAAGGCCAGGAAGTGGCGAACTACGTCGCCGAGCTAAGGCACCTTGTAGGACATTGCAAATTTGAAGGACACTTGGAGCATATGCTCAGGGACTTCTTTGTACTTGGCACTGGCCATGAAGTAATAATTTGCAAACTTTTGACTGTAGAGACCCCAATCTTGAGTAAAGCCATAGTGATAGCCCAGGCATTTATCTCCACCAGTGACAATATCAAACAAATTTCCCAACACACTAGTGCTGCTTCAAGTACTGTGAACAAAGTAACGTTGTTTTCGAATCGAAATGTACATGGCAGGGCTTACACGCCTGTAGCTGCATGTCCGCAGATGACTCAGAGTCCGCCATCAAGGATGGTGAATACAAGGCAATTAACACCTTGTTGGCACTACAGGGGTGATCATCAATTCCATTCATGCCGCTTCAAAGGATATTTTGCAAGGGAACAATGGAACGCCTCCAACGCATGTGCAGGGGAGCTGCAAACCCTGCTAATCCTGCAAACACCAAGTAGCAGAGGACAGATCCACGGTGGATCACGATGAACCAGAGCCTCAGACCGAGGAGGCAGAGGTATATGGGATGCACACATTTATCACAAAGTGTCCCCCGATAATGCTGAAGTTTGAATTAAATGGACTCCCGGTGTCCATGGAGCTGGACACGGGTACGAGCCAGTCCATAATGAGTAAAAAAAACTTTCGATAAGTTGTGGTGCAACAAGGCTTCAAGGCCAGTCCTGACTCCCATTCGTACCAAACTCAGAACATACACAAAAGAACTGATTCCCAAAATTGTCAGTGCTACTGTAAAGGTCTCCTGCGATGGAACGGTGCACGAGTTACCACTCTGGGTGGTACCGGGCGATGGCCCTACACTGTTCGGCAGGATCTGGCTGGGGAAGATACGCTGGAACTGGGACGACGTCCGAGCGCTTTCGTCCATCGACGACACCTCATGTGCCCAGGTCCTAAGCAAGTTACCCTCGCACTTCGAACCAGGCATCAGGAAGTTCCAAGGAGCAAATGTGTAGATCCATTTGATTCCGGGGGAGTGACCCATCCATCACAAGGTGAGAGCAGTACCTTACATGATGAGAGAGAGGGTGGAGATCGAGCTGGACAGGCTGCAGCGAGAGATCATCATTTCGCCGATCGAATTCAATGAGTGGGCCAGTCCGATCATTCCAGTCCTCAAGGGAGACGGCACCGTCAGAATCTGTGGTGATTACAAAATAACTATCAATCGTTTCTCGCTGCAGGATCAATACCCACTACCAAAGGCTGACAACCTATTTGCGACGCTGGCGGGAGGGAAACGTTCACAAAGCTGGACTTGATCTCGGTCTGCATGATGCAGGAGCTGGAGGAATCTGCGAAAGGCCTCACCTGCATCAACACGCACAAAGGTCTTTTCGTTTACAACAGATGCCCGTTTGGGATTCGGTCGGCTGCGGCGATATTCTTGAGAAACATAGAAAGCTTGCTGAAGTCGGTCCCACGCACCGTGGTCTTCCAGGACGACATCTTGGTGACAGGTCGGGACACCGTCGAGCACCTGCAGAACCTGGAGGAGGTTCTCAGTCAGCTTAATCATGTGGTGCTCAGGCTAAAACGCTCGAAGTGCGTTTTCCTGGCACCTGAAGTGGAGTTCCTGGGGATCGCGGCGGACAGCATCAGGCCCACCGATTCGAAGGTGGAGGCAATCAAGAATGCACCGACACCACAGAATGTGACGGAGCTGCGGTCGTTTCTAGGACTCCTGAACTATTTTGGTAACTTCTTACCGGGTCTTCACACATTGTTAGAACCCCTGCATTCTTTACTGTGTAAGGGAGATGAATGGGTATGGAGTAAAAGCCAAGAAAATGCCTTTGAGAAAGCTAGGAAGCTGCTATGTTCAACAAATTGCTTGTGTTGTGTGATCCATGTAAACGTTTGGTACTAGCATGTGATGCGTCGTTGTACGTTGTCGGGTGTGTATTGCAACAAGCTAATGAATTTGGGAAATTGCTACCGGTTGCTAAGTCTGTCTAAGGCCGAGAGGGCCTACAGTATGATTGAAAAAGAAGCATTAGCGTGTGTTCACGGGGTAAAGAAAATGCATCAATATCTGTTGTGAATTGGAAACCGATCATAAGCTGCTTATATCCCTCTTTTCTGAAAATAAGGGGATAAATACAAATGCATCGGCCCGCATCCAGTGATGGGCGCTTATGTTATCCGCATTCAACTACGCCATCCGCCACAGGCCAAGCACAGAAAACTGTGCCGATGCTCTCAGTAGGCTACCATTGCCCACCACAGGGGTGAAAATGGCTCAGCCTGCAGATTTAGTTATGTTAATGGAAGCATTCGAGAGTGAGCAATCACCTGTTACCGCCCAACAGATTAGAACCTGGACAAGCCAGGACCCCTTACTGTCCTTAGTAAAAAACTGTGTGCTCCATGGGAGTTGGTCCAGTGTCCCGTTAGAGATGTAAGAAGAAATAAAGTCTTACCAGCAGCGCAAAGATGAAATGTCTATACAGGCAGACTGCCTCCTTTGGGGCAATCGGGTAGTTGTGCCAAAAAAAGGCAGGGACACTTTCATTAGTGATCTCCACAGTACCCACCCAGGCATTGTAATGATGAAAGCGATAGCCAGATCCCACGTGTGGTGACCCGGTATCGATGCAGACTTAGAGTCCTGTGTGCACAAATGTAATACATGTTCCCAGTTTATGGTCTTGACCCTCCAAAGCGTGGTCTAGGGTTCATGTCCACTATGCAGGCCCATTCTTGGGAAAAATGTTCCTAGTGGTTGTAGATGCGTACTCCAAATGGATTGAATGTGAGATAATGTCTGCAAGCACGTCTGCTGCCACCACTGAAAGCCTGCGGGCCATGTTTGTCACGCACGGCCTGCCTGATGTCCTTGTAAGTGACAATGGGCCGTGCTTTGCCAGTGCTGAATTCAAGGAATTCAGGACCCGCAATGGGGTCAAACTTGTCATGTCTGCCCCGTTTAAGCCAGCGTCCAACGGTCAGGTAGAACGAGCAGTGCAAACAATCAAGCAGAGCTTGAAGAGGGTAACTGAAGGCTCACTGCAGACTTGCTTATCCCGAGACCTGCTTAGTTACCGCACAAGACCGCACTCGCTCACCGGGGTCCCTCCCGCTGAACTGCTCATGAAAAGGACACTTAAGTCAAGGGTCTCGTTAGTCCACCCTGATCTACACGAACAGGTAGAGAGCAGGTGGCTTCAACAGAATACATATCATGATCGCTCAAATGTGTCACGTGAAATTGAAGTAAATGATCCTGTATTTGTGTTGAATAATGGACAAGGTCCCAAGTGGATTATTGGCACTGTTTTGGCCAAAGAGGGGAGTACGGTGTTTGTGGTCAAGCTTTCAAATGGACTCACCTGCAGAAAACACTTGGACCAAACCAAACTCAGATTTATGGACTATCCAGAACAACCCACAATAGACTCTACCTTTTTCGACCCTCCAACACACACACAAGTGGCAACAGACCCAGCGGTTGACCATGAAGCAGAACCCATCACCAGCAGTCCACCAAGGCCAGCTGCTCAGCAGCCTAACGAGGGCCCAACAAAGGACTCACCAACACCAGCATTTGCACCGAGACGATCAACCAGGGAAAGGAAGGCCCCAGATTGACTCACATTGTAAATAGTTACACTATTGACTTTGCAGGGGGAGTGTTGTTCTATATGTAAACTGTAATTACCATGTCCGGGATGGCGGGACTGACCTATCAAGAAAGACTGGATCAACTGGGCTTGTATTCACTGGAGTTCAGAAGAATGAGAGGGGACCTCATAGAAACATTTAAAATTCTGACGGGGTTAGACAGGTTAGATGCAGGAAGAATGTTCCCAATGTTGGGGAAGTCCAGAACCAGAGGTCACAGTCTAAGGATAAGGGGTAAGCCATTTAGGACCGAGATGCGGAGGAACTTCTTCACCCAGAGAGTGGTGAACCTGTGGAATTCTCTACCACAGAAAGTTGTTGAGGCCAATTCACTAAATATATTCAAAAAGGAGTTAGATGAGGTCCTTACTACTAGGGGGATCAAGGGGTATGGCGAGAAAGCAGGAATGGGGTACTGAAGTTGAATGTTCAGCCATGAACTCATTGAATGGCAGTGCAGGCTAGAAGGGCCGAATGGCCTACTCCTGCACCTATTTTCTATGTTTCTATGTAACCACCAGAGGGCTTCTCCTCTGGAGTCCCAAGGGATCCCACAATCCCTTTGGAGCACGTGTATATAAGGAGACCTCATAGGCTGGAGAGGCACTCTGAGATCTGCAATAAAGAACTACTGTCACACTTACTTTGAGCTTGCAGCATCTAGTCTGACTCTTTATCCAAGACAGGGAATGGAAGACCAGCAGGAAGAGTAGTGCAAGGAAGGTAGTGCAGGGGTCCCCTCTGGTCATCCCCCTGCAAAACAGATACACTGCTTTGAGTGCTGTTGCGGGGGATGACTCATCAGGGGAGGGCAGCAGCAGCCAAGTTCATGGCACCGTGGCTGGCTCTGTTGCAAAGGAGGGCAGGAAAAAGAATGGGAGAGTGATAGTGATAGGGGATTCAATGGTGAGGGGAATAGATAGGCACTTCTGCAGCCGCAACTGAGACTCCAGAATGGTATGTTGCCTCCCTGGTGCAAGGGTCAAGGATGTCTCGGAGCGGGTGCAGGACATTCTGAAATGGGAGGGAGAACAGCCAGTTGTCGTGGTGCACATTGGTACCAATGACATAAGTAAAAGAAGGGATGAGGTCCTACGAAACGAATTTAAGGAGCTAGGAGCTAAATTAAAAAGTAGGACCTCAAAAGTAGTAATCTCGGGATTGCTACCAGTGCCACGTGCTAGTCAGAGTAGGAATTGCAGGATAGCGCAGATGAATACATGGCTTGAGCAGTGGTGCAGCAGGGAGGGATTCAAATTCCTGGGGCATTGGAACCGGTTCTGGGGGAGGTGGGACCAGTACAAACCGGACGGTCTGCACCTGGGCAGGACCGGAACCAATGTCCTAGGGGGAGTGTTTGCTAGTGCTGTTGTGGAGGAGTTAAACTAATATGGCAGGGGGATGGGAACCTATGCAGGGAGACAGAGGGAAACAAAAAGGAGGCAAAAGCAAAAGACAGAAAGGAGATGAGGAAAAGTGGAGGGCAGAGAAACCCAAGGCAAAGAACAAAAAGGGCCACTGTACAGCAAAATTCTAAAAGGACTAAGGGTGTTAAAAAAACAAGCCTGAAGGCTTTGTGTCTTAATGCAAGGAGTATCCGCAATAAGGTGGATGAATTAACTGTGCAAATCGATGTTAACAAATATGATGTGATTGGGATTATGGAGACGTGGCTCCAGGATGATCAGGGCTGGGAACTCAACATCCAGGGGTATTCAACATTCAGGAAGGATAGAATAAAAGGAAAAGGAGGTGGGGTAGCATTGCTGGTTAAAGAGGAGATTAATGCAATAGTTAGGAAAGACATTAGCTTGGATGATGTGGAATCTATATGGGTAGAGCTGCAGAACACCAAAGGGCAAAAATCGTTAGTGGGAGTTGTGTACAGACCTCCAAACAGTAGTAGTGATGTTGGGGAGGGCATCAAACAGGAAATTAGGGGTGCATGCAATAAAGGTGCAGCAGTTATAATGGGTGACTTTAATATGCACATAAATTGGGCTAGCCAAACTGGAAGCAATACGGTGGAGGAGGATTTCCTGGAGTGCATAAGGGATGGTTTTCTAGACCAATATGTCGAGGAACCAACTAGGGGGGAGGCCATCTTAGACTGGGTGTTGTGTAATGAGAGAGGATTAATTAGCAATCTCATTGTGCGAGGTCCCTTGGGGAAGAGTGACCATAATATGGTGGCATTCTGCATTAGGATGGAGAATGAAACAGTTAATTCAGAGACCATGGTCCAGAACTTAAAGAAGGGTAACTTTGAAGGTATGAGGCGTGAATTGGCTAGGATAGATTGGCGAATGATACTTAAGGGGTTGATTGTGGATGGGCAATGGCAGACATTTAGAGACCGCATGGATGAACCACAACAATTGTACATTCCTGTCTGGAGTAAAAATAAAAAAGGGAAGGTGGCTCAACCGTTGCTATCAAGGAAAATCAGGGATAGTTTTAAAGCCAAGGAAGTGGCATACAAATTGGCCAGAAATAGCAGCGAACCCGGGGACTGGGAGAAATTTAGAACTCAGCAGAGGAGGACAAAGGGTTTGATTAGGGCAGGGAAAATGGAGTATGAGAAGAAGCTTGCAGGGAACATTAAGGCGGATTGCAAAAGTTTCTATAGGTATGTAAAGAGAAAAAGGTTAGTAAAGACAAACGTAGGTCCCCTGCAGTCAGAATCAGGGGAAGTCATAACGGGGAACAAAGAAATGGCAGACCAATTGAACAAGTACTTTGGTTTGGTATTCACTAAGGAGGACACAAACAACCTTCCGGATATAAAAGGGGTCAGAGGGTCTAGTAAGGAGGAGGAACTGAGGGAAATCCTTATTAGTCGGGAAATTGTGTTGGGGAAATTGATGGGATTGAAGGCCGATAAATCCCCAGGGCCTGATGGACTGCATCCCAGAGTACTTAAGGAGGTGGCCTTGGAAATAGCGGATGCATTGATAATCATTTTCCAACATTCCATAGACTCTGGATCAGTTCCGATCGAGTGGAGGGTAGCCAATGTAACCCCACTTTTTAAAAAAGGAGGGAAGAGAGAAAACAGGGAATTATCGACCAGTCAGCCTGACCTCAGTAGTGGGTAAAATGATGGAATCAATTATTAAGGATGTCATAGCAGCGCATTTGGAAAGAGGTGACATGATAGGTCCAAGTCAGCATGGATTTGTGAAAGGGAAATCATGCTTGACAAATCTTCATTAATTTTTTGAGGATGTTTCCAGTAAAGTGGACAAGGGAGAACCAGTTGATGTGGTATATTTGGACTTTCAGAAGGCTTTCGACAAGAGATTAATGTGCAAAGTTAAAGCACATGGGATTGGGGGTAGTGTGCTGATGTGGATTGAGAACTGGTTGTCAGACAGGAAGCAAAGAGTAGGAATAAATGGGTACTTTTCAGAATGGCAGGCAGTGACTATAGGGGTACCGCAAGGTTCTGTGCTGGGGCCCCAGCTGTTTACATTGTACATTAATGATTTAGCCGAGGGGATTAAATGTAGTATCTCCAAATTTGCAGATGACACTAAGTTGGGTGGCAGTGTGAGCTGCGAGGAGGATGCTATGAGGCTGCAGAGTGACTTGGATAGGTTAGGTGAGTGGGCAAATGCATGGCAGATGAAGTATAATGTGGATAAATGTGAGGTTATCCACTTTGGTGGTAAAAACAGAGAGACAGACTATTATCTGAATGGTGACAGCTTAGGAAAAGGGGAGGTGCAACGAGACCTGGGTGTCATGGTACATCAGTCATTGAAGGTTGGCATGCAGGTACAGCAGGCGGTTAAGAAAGCAAATGGCATGTTGGCTTTCATAGCGAGGGGATTTGAGTACAGGGGTGTGTTGCTACAGTTGTACAGGGCCTTGGTGAGGCCACACCTGGAGTATTGTGTACAGTTTTGGTCTCCTAACTTGAGGAAGGACATTCTTGCTATTGAGGGAGTGCAGGGAAGATTCACCAGACTGATTCCCGGGATGGTGGGACTGACCTATCAAGAAAGACTGGATCAACTGGGCTTGTATTCACTGGAGTTCAGAAGAATGAGAGGGGACCTCATAGAAACGTTTAAAATTCTGACGGGTTCAGACAGGTTAGATGCAGGAAGAATGTTCCCAATGTTGGGGAAGTCCAGAACCAGGGGTCACAGTCTAAGGATAAGGGGTAAGCCATTTAGGACCGAGATGAGGAGAAACTTCTTCACCCAGAGAGTGGTGAACCTGTGGAATTCTCTACCACAGAAAGTAGTTGAGGCCAATTCACTAAATATATTCAAAAGGGAGTTAGATGAAGTCCTTACTACTCGGAGGATCAAGGGGTATGGTGAGAAAGCAGGAAGGGGGTACTGAGGTTGCATGTTCAGCCATGAACTCATTGAATGGCGGTGCAGGTTAGAAGGGCTGAATGGCCTACTCCTGCACCTATTTTCTATGTTTCTATGTTTCTATGTTTCTACATAACAACCACCAGCTTCCCTCCCCCCACCCCACCATAGCTGGGGCATTGTGTGTGGGTCACGGTTTGTTAACAGGTTTATTGGGTTTGAAGTGAATAGTGAGTGTCATGACTTCCGGATTTCATTCACTCCAAAGATGTCCATTGTCACATGTGGATAAACGTGATCCTTCTTCCCTGAGTTCCCTCTCCCCTCCGATTCCCTCTCCCACTTCCCCTTTCTTTTCCCTGAGTTCCCTCTCCCCTCCGATCCCCTCTCCCGCTTCCTCGGTGTCTCTCTCTCTTCCCCCCCCAGTTTCTCTCCCCCCAATCTCTCTCTCTCTGTCTTCCCTCCCAGTCTCTCTCCCCCCCAGTCTCTCTCTCTCTCTCTCTTCCCCCCAGTCTCTCTCTCTCTTTCTCTTCCCCCCCCAGTCTCTTTCTCTCTCTCTTCCCCCCCAGTCTCTCTCTCTCTCTCTCTTCCCACCCCAGTCTCTCTCTCTCTCTCTCTCTTCCCCCCAGTCTCTCTCTCTCTTTCTCTTCCCCCCCCAGTCTCTTTCTCTCTCTCTTCCCCCCCAGTCTCTCTCTCTCTTTTTCCCCCCCCAGTCTCTCTCTCTCTCTCTCTCTCTTCCCCCCCAGTCTCTCTCTCTCTTCCCCCCAGTCTCTCTCTCTCCCTCTTCCCCCCAGTCTCTCTCTCTCTTTCTCTTCCCCCCCAGTCTCTTTCTCTCTCTCTTCCCCCCCAGTCTCTCTCTCTCTCTCTCTTCCCCCCCAGTCTCTCTCTCTCTCTTTTCCCCCCATCTCTCTCTCCCTCTCTCTCTTTCATCCCCCAGTCTCTCTCTCTCTTCTCCCCGAGTCTCTCTCTCTTTCTCTCTCTTCCCCCCAGTCTCTCTCTCTCTCTTCCTCTCTTCCCCAGTCTTTCTCTTTCTCTTTTCCCCTCTCCCTCCAGTCTCTCTCTCTCTCTCTCTCTTCCCATCTCCCCCCAGTCGCTCTCTCTTCCCCTCTCTCCCCAGTCTCTCTTTCTCTCTTTTCCCCTCTCCCCCATCTCTCTATCTCTCTCTCTCTCTTCCCCTCTCCCCCCGTCTCTCTCTCTCTCTCTCTCTCTCTTCCCCTCTCCCCGCAGTCTCTCTCTCTCTCTCTCTCTTCCCCTCTCCCCCCAGTCTCTCTCTCTCTCTCTCTCTTCCCCTCTCCCCACAGTCTCTCTCTCTCTTCCCCTCTCCCCCCAGACTCTCTCCCTCTCTCTCTCTCTCTCTTCCTCTCTCCCCCCCGTCTCTCTTCCCCTCTCCCCGCAATCTCTCTCTCTCTCTCTGTCTTCCCCTCTCCCCCAGTCTCTCTCACTCACTCTCTCTCTCTTCCCCTCTCCCCCCAGTCTCTCTCTCTCTCTCTCTCTCTTCCCCCCCAGTCTCTCTCTCTCTTCCCCCCAGTCTCTCTCTCTCCCTCTTCCCCCCAGTCTCTCTCTCTCTTTCTCTTCCCCCCCAGTCTCTTTCTCTCACTCTTCCCCCCCAGTCTCTCTCTCTCTCTCTCTTCCCCCCCAGTCTCTCTCTCTCTCTTTTCCCCCCATCTCTCTCTCCCTCTCTCTCTTTCATCCCCCAGTCTCTCTCTCTCTTCTCCCCGAGTCTCTCTCTCTTTCTCTCTCTTCCCCCCAGTCTCTCTCTCTCTCTTCCTCTCTTCCCCAGTCTTTCTCTTTCTCTTTTCCCCTCTCCCTCCAGTCTCTCTCTCTCTCTCTCTCTTCCCATCTCCCCCCAGTCGCTCTCTCTTCCCCTCTCTCCCCAGTCTCTCTTTCTCTCTTTTCCCCTCTCCCCCATCTCTCTATCTCTCTCTCTCTCTTCCCCTCTCCCCCCGTCTCTCTCTCTCTCTCTCTCTCTCTTCCCCTCTCCCCGCAGTCTCTCTCTCTCTCTCTCTCTTCCCCTCTCCCCCCAGTCTCTCTCTCTCTCTCTCTCTTCCCCTCTCCCCACAGTCTCTCTCTCTCTTCCCCTCTCCCCCCAGACTCTCTCCCTCTCTCTCTCTCTTCCTCTCTCCCCCCCAGTCTCTCTTCCCCTCTCCCCGCAATCTCTCTCTCTCTCTCTGTCTTCCCCTCTCCCCCAGTCTCTCTCACTCACTCTCTCTCTCTTCCCCTCTCCCCCCAGTCTCTCTCCCTCTCTCTCTCTCTTCCCCTCTCCCCACAGTCTCTCTCTCTCTCTCTTCCCCTCTCCCCCAGACTCTCTCCCTCTCTCTCTCTCTCTCTTCCTCTCTCCCCCCAGTCTCTCTCCCTCTCTCTCTCTCTCTCTTCCCCTCTCCCCGCAGTCTCTCTCTCTCTCTCTGTCTTCCCCTCTCCCCCAGTCTCTCTCACTCACTCTCTCTCTCTCTTCCCCTCTCCCCCAGACTCTCTCCCTCTCTCTCCCTCTCTCCCCCCAGTCTCTCTCCCTCTCTCTCTCTCTCTCTCTCTTCCCCTCTCCCCGCAGTCTCTCTCTCTCTCTCTGTCTTCCCCTCTCCCCCAGTCTCTCTCACTCACTCTCTCTCTCTCTTCCCCTCTCCCCCCAGTCTCTCTCCCTCTCTCTCTCTCTCTCTTCCTCTCTCCCCCCAGTCTCTCTCCCTCTCTCTCTCTCTCTCTTCCCCTCTCCCCGCAGTCTCTCTCTCTCTCTCTCTCTGTCTTCCCCTCTCCCTCAGTCTCTCTCCCTCTCTCTCTCTCTCTCTTCCTCTCTCCCCCCAGTCTCTCTCCCTCTCTCTCTCTCTCTCTCTCTCTCTTCCTCTCCCCCCCAGTCTCTCTCCCTCTCTCTCTCTCTCTCTTCCTCTCTCCCCCCAGTCTCTCTCACTCACTCTCTCTCTCTCTTCCCCTCTCCCCCCAGTCTCTCTCTCTCTCTCTCTGTCTTCCTCTCTCCCCCTAGTCTCTCTCACTCACTCTCTCTCTCTCTTCCCCTCTCCCCCCAGTCTCTCTCTCTCTCTCTCTCCACAGTCTCTGTGATTGGTGGTGTGAGAAACCACCAGCCGTAGGTTGGGGCCATAAAAGGAGTGGAGGTGCGGTGTCCCGGGAGCAACGTGGAGGCCACTCCAGGGAGGAGCGCGAGCTGGTGTAGGAGGGTGACTGGATTGGACATGGGCAGGTAGCGGCGAGGTCAGGGCAAAGGAGCGGCGAGAGATCATAGAGTGACGTGATCGGGGCCCAGGAGAGGCATGAGTTTGGAGCCAGAAAAGGCGAGGACCCAGGGGCAGCACGGGCCAGCCCACACTGCGATATGTGAGCGCGCTCGGTCTGTGCAGCAGAGCTGATCTCCAGTCGTCTTGGTTAACCCTTGCCACTGGACCAAGACCTCGCTCTGTCAAGCCCCGTGTGGTGGCTGGTGTGCAACGGTCACCCCACGTTAAAAAAATCCACCCACAGGCATCTTCCACCCTTCACGATATAGTTCGGTCCTTCATTGAAACACCTGTGAACTCAGTCCTTTTTGGTGTGGAAGCAAGTTATCCTCGCTTTGAGGGACTGCCTAAGAGGTCTCTCTCTCTCCCACTCAGTCTTTCTCTCCCACCCAGTCTCTCTCTCTCTCTCCCTCCTCAGTCTCTCTCCCTCTCCAGTCTCTCTCTCTCCCACCCAGCCTCTCTCCATCCCTCCCCAGTGTCTCTCTCTCTCTCCTAGTCTCTCTCCCCCTCCCCAGTCTCTCTCCCCCTCCCCAGGCTCTCTCTCTCCATCTCCAGTCTCTCTCTCCTTCCCCAATCTCGCTCTTTGCCCCTCCCCAGTCTCTCTCCCTCAATCTCTCCCTTCAGTCTCTCTCCCCCTCCACAGTCTCTCTCCCCCTCCCCAGTCTCTCTCTCTCTTTCCCCCTCACCAATCTCTCTCTCTCTCTCTCTCCCCCCCCCAGTCTTTCTCTCTCTTCCCATCCCAGTCTCTCTCTCTCTCTCTCTCTCTCTCTCTCTCCCCTAGTCTCCTCCTCCCCAGTCTTTCTCTCTCTCCTCTCCCCAGTCTCTCTCTCGCTCTTTCCCCCTCCCCAGTCTCTCTCTCTCTTTACCCCTCCCAGTCTCTCTGTCTTTCCTCCTCACCAATTCCTCTCTTCCCCAGTCTCTCCCTCCCCCTCCCCAGTCTCCCTCTCTCCCCTCCCTAATCTCTCTCTCCCCCAGTCTCTCTCTCTCTCCTCCCTAGTCTCTCTCTCCCCCCCCAGTCTCTCTCCTCTCTCTCTCTCCCCACGCCCCCCCAACTCTCTCTCCCCCCCCAGTCTCTCTCCTCTCTCTCTCTCTCCCCCCGTTCAAAATAATCCAAAAGCTAGAAGCAGCTCGAGGCTCCACGCGGCTCAGCCCAACTTCCGGCTCCCTCGTACATCGCACTGTGCATGCGCGACCAAATTGAGGGCCCATGCTCAAACAGGGCCGGAGTCCAATGCGTGCAAATAGTCACTCTGTTTATATAGCGCCTTTCATGACCATCGGATGTTTCAAAGCGCTTTACATAGTGTGGTGTCCCTGCACCTTACTACAAACTCACACGAGGCATGTACTGCAGACACAGTCACTACGTGACCTTAACCTTTATTCCCAGGACCAAGGAGTGCTGACCCTGGGTGGGACCTCCCCTTTTATACCTGGAAACCCAGGTGAGGAGTGTCTCCCACAAGTTCACTCCCTGTGATCAGGGTGTGCATTTCTAGGGTATAAGTACAGTGCACAGGAGTTGCATGATGGCTACAGTTACATGAAGATTACCGTTGCATGATGGTTACATACATGACATCACCTCCCCCCTTACGTCTTTTTGTCTCAGATGTTAAGTCTGTCAGGTGGTCGACGCTCTCTCGTGGAGCGCCGCAGTTGTGGCTCTGGAGGCTGAGCCTCGGCACGTGTCTCTGTCATCTGAGGTGGTTCCGGCCTGTCCGGACTGGCCGCAGGGACTGTGCACGCTGTGGACTGTCCTTGTCACTCGTCCACTGGCAGTGGTGTGGTTGACATCTCATGCTCTTCTTCAGGTTCCTCCGTGTCGATGCTGAACCTTTTCTTTACTTGGTCCAAGTGTTTGCGTCATATCTGCCCATTGTTTAGTCTGACCACTATGATCCTATTCCCTTCTTTGCCGATTACAGTGCCCTCAAGCCACTTGAGTCCCAAAGTATGGTTAAGAACAAATACCGGATCATCCATTTCTATACACCTCCCCCTTGAGTTTCGATCATGGAACTCGGTTTGGGACTGGCGTTTGCCCTCAACAATGTCTGCCAGGGCTGGGTGAATGAGGGACAGCCGCGTTTTAAGCGTGCGTTTCATGAGGAGTTCCGCTGGCGGGACTCCCGTGAGCGAGTGCGGCCGGGACCTGTAGACCAGCAGGAGGCGCGATAGGCGGTACTGAAGGGAGGGTCCTTGGATGCGTAGCATGCCTGCTTTATGACTTGGACCACCCGTTCCACCTGGCCATTGGAGGCCAGCTTGAACGGCGCTGTCTGGACGTGCTTGATACCATTGCCCAACATAAACTCCTGGAATTCATGGCTGGTAAAACATGGGCCATTGTTGCTGACCAGGATGTCCGGCAAGCTGTGGGTCGCGAAAACCGTACGCAGACTCTCCACGGTGATGGATGTCGTGCACGAGTTCAATATGATGCACTCGATCCACTTCGAGTATGCATCGACAACGATCAGGAACATTTTCCCATGAACGGGCCCACATAGTCTACGTGAATACGTGACCATGGCCTGGTGGGCCAGGGCCACGGGCTGAGTGGGGCCTCCCTGGGGGCATTGCCCAGCTGGGCACACGTCGTGCACCTGCGAACCCAGTGTTCCAGGTCTGAGTCAATCCCCGGCCACCACACGTGTGACCGGGCAATGGCCTTCATTAGCATGATGCCAGGGTGCTCGCTGTGGAGTTCCCTGATGAACGCTTCCTTTCCTTTCTGGGGCATGACTACCCGGCTGCCCCATAACAGGCAGTCGGTTTGGATGGAGAGCTCATCCATCCGTCTCTGAAACGGTCTGACTTCCTCAGGGCATGCGCTGTGTGCGGGCGCCCAATCCCCAGTCAGGACACATTTCTTTATCATGGATAGGAGGGGGTCCCTGTTGGTCCAGAGTTTGATCTGGCGGGCTGTGATGGGGGAGCCCGCAGTGTCAAAAGCCTCAACAGCCATGACCATCGCAGCGCTCTGCTCCGACGCCCCCTCGGTGGTGGCCAGTGGGAGCCTGCTGAGCGCGTCAGCGCAATTTTCGGTGACTGGCCGGTGCCGTACGGTGTAATCATACGCAGCCAGCATGAGGGCCCATCGCTGTATGCGAGCTGACGCATTGGTGTTGACAACCTTGCTGTCGGACAACAGGGATGTTAACGGCTTGTGGTCCGTCTCTAGCTCGAACTGTCTACCGAAAAGGTACTGGTGCATCTTTTTCACACCATACACACACGTGAGTGCCTCCTTCTCGACCATGCTGTATCCACGCTCTGCCTGGGAGTCGACCTGGAGGCGTAAGCCACCGGTTGGAGTCGGCCGTCATCGTTACCCTGCTGCAACACACACCCAACCCCGTGGGATGATGCATCGCATGTTAAAACCAGTTTTTTACAGGGGTCATACAAGGTCAACAGTTTGTTAGAACACAGCAGGTTCCTCGCCTTATTGAAAGCCCGTTCTTGACAGTCCCCCAAAAACCATTCACAACCTTTACGCAGGAGCATGTGTAACGACTCCAACAATGTGCTTAAGTTCGGCAGAAAGTTCCCGAAATAGTTTAAGAGTCGCAGGAATGATTGCAACTCCGACGTGTTGCCTGGCCTGGGTGCCCGGCGGATCGCCTCCGTTTTTGATTCAGTGGGCCGGATCCCGTCTGCGGCAACCCTCCTGCCCAAAAACTCAACCTCTGGGGCCAAAAACACACACTTGGCCTTTTTCAGCCGCAGGCCTATCCGGTCCAGTCGGCGTAGCACCTCCTGCAGGTTGTGGAGATGTTTCTCAGTGTCTCGACCCGTTATAAGGATGTCGTCTTGGAATACGATTGTTCCAGGGATGAATTTGAGCAAGCTTTCCATGTTCCGCTGAAAGATAGCTGCCGCCGAACGAATGCGAAACGGGCATCTGTTGTAGACAAATAATCCCTTGTGTGTCGTGATGGTGGTCAGAAGCTTGGATTCTTCAGCCAGTTCCTGAGTCATGTAGGCCGAAGTGAGGTCCAGCTTCGTGAACAGCTTGCCACCTGCCAGCATGGCAAAGAGGTCCTCCGCTCTCGGGAGCGGGTATTGGTCTTGCAGCGATACTCGGTTGATGGTGGCTTTGTAGTCGCCACAAATCCTGACCGAGCCATCTGCTTTAAGGACAGGAACGATGGGACTTGCCCAGTCGCTAAATTCAACGGCCGAAATTATGCCCTCTCTGAGCAGCCTGTCCAGTTCACTTTCAATTTTTTCACACATCACGTACGGCACCACTCTGGCCTTGTGGTGCACTGGTCTGGCGTCCGGAGTGATGTGTATCACTACTTTAGTGCCCTTGAACGTTCCAACACCGGTTTGAAACAGTGACCCGAATTTTTGTAGGACCTGTGAGCATGAACTTCGCTCCGCTGATGAAATGGCGTGCATTTCCAATTCATCTCGGCTAGCCAACTCCTCCCCAACAGCATGGGGCCATTTCCCGGGACGATCCAGAATGGCAGCCGGTTCTGTGATCCATTATGTGTTACCACCAAGTTTGCACTGCCTCGCACTGGGATAATCTCTTTGGTGTACGACCATAGCTGCGTGTCAATACGGTCCAGTTTGGGTCTGCTAGCTCTGTGTGGCCTTAGTCTCTCAAATTGTTGGGTGCTCATAAGTGACTGGCTAGCTCCCGTATCCAGCTCCATGTGCACCGGGATGCCATTCAATAAAACTTTCATCACCATGGGTGGCCTTTTAGTATATGAGCTGTGGATGTCAGCCATATGAACCCGCTGAACTTCAGCATCCATGGCTTTTCCCCAGGCCTCATCCTGCATTGCAGACCCCTCGTTTGGTTCCTCTGTCTCGCAGATTAGCCTCATCACAGCCTTTTTGCACATCCTGGCCAAGTGTCCACTGACGTTACAAACCCTACAGATATATTGCTGGAACCTGCAGCTTTTCGCAGTATGTCTCCCCCCACACCTCCAGCATGAGCTGAGATTGTTGTTAACAAAGGGACTGTTACCAGGCATTCCTCTCTGATTGCCCATTTGGTTGTTTCTAGGCACTCTGATGGTGAGTATTAATGGTCCCATCGCGGGACGCATTGTTCCTCGTGATGGCGTGAATTGCCGATCCCCTCTCCATTGTCCCTGTTGCGGGCCCACCCTAGAGTCTGTTGCTGCCTGGGTGGTTTCGAAATGCCCTTGCCTGCCTCCGGGGTCCCGAGCCGTGTTCACCATGTTAACTCCCTGGTCCATCGCCACGTTGGGACCAGGGCTGCTGCATAAATTAGCTTGGTCTCCTCTTCCCCTGCCATAAAGGTCTGAGCTATCAACGCCGCCCCCTTCTAAAGTCAAGTCCTTGGCCTCTATGAGCTTCCTGAAAATCCCGGCATGATTAATGCCCTCAATGAAGAAATCCCTTAACGTCTTCCCCCTACAGGCGTCTGTGAACTTACAGAGACTGGCCAAGCGCCGCAGGTCCGCAATGAAGTCCGAGACGTATTGTCCCTCCCGACGCCGGTGAGAGTAGAACCGGTGCCGGGCCATGTGTACGCTACTCGCCGGCTTGAGATGCTCACTGATCAGCTGGCTGAGCTCTTCAAAGGACTTGTCCGCTGGCTTTTGGGGTGCGAGCAGGTCTTTCATCAGCGCATACGTCTGTGTCCTGCAGCTGGTCAGTAGATGTGCCCTCCGCTTGTCAGCCGCTGTTGCTCCCAGCCAGTCCTTCGTGACAAAGCTCTGCTGGAGTCTCCCCACGAAATCGTCCCTGTCCTCACCCACACAGTTACGTTCCTCTGTGCTACCGGTGGCCATCCTCGTGGTTTGGTGATTCCCGTTTCTCGTCGCCAAATGAGGTGTTACTGCACCCTGCTACAAACTCACACGAGGCATGTACTGCAGACACAGTCACTACGTGACCTTAACCTTTATTCCCCAGGACCAAGGAGTGATGACCCTGGGTGGATCTCGCCTTTTATACCTGGAAACCCAGGTGAGGAGTGTCTCCCACAACTGGACTTCCCCAACATCGGGAACATTCTACCCGCATCTAACCTGTCCCGTCCCGTCAGAATCTTATATGTTTATATGAGATCCCCTCTCATCCGTCTAAACTCCAATGTATAAAGGCCCAGTTGATCCAGTCTCTCCTCATATATCAGTCCTTCCATCCCGGGAATCAGTCTGGTGAACCTTTGCTGCACTCCATCAATAGCAAGAATGTCCTTCCTCAGATTAGGAGACCAAAACTGAACACAATATTCCAGGTGAGGCTTCACCAAGGCCCTGTACAATTGCAGTAAGACCTCCCTGCTCCTATACTCAAATCCCCTCGCTATGAAGGTCAACATACCATTTTCCTTCTTCACCGCCTGCTGTACCTGCATGCCAACTTTCAATGACTGATGAACCATGACACTCAGGTCTCATTGCACCTCCCCTTTTCCTAATCTGCCGCCATTCAGATAATATTCTGTCTTCGCGTTTTGCCCCAAAGGTGGCTAACCTTTTTATCCTCATTATACTGCATCTGCCATGCATTTGCCCATTCACCTAACCTGTCCAAGTCACCCTGCAGCCTCCTAACGTCCCCCTCACAGCTCACACCGCCAACCAGTTTAGTGTCATCTGCAAACTTGGAGATATTACACTCAATTCCTTCATCCAAATCATTGATGTGTATTGTAAAGAGCTGGGGTCCCAGCACTGAGCCCTGCAGCACTCCACTAGTCACTGCCTGCCATTCTGAAAAGGACCCGATAATCCCGACTTTCTGCTTCCTGTCTGCCAACCAGTTCTCTATCCACGTCAGTATATTACCCCCAATACCATGTGCTTTGATTTTGCACACCAATCTCTTGTGTGGGACCTTGTCAAAAGCCTTTTGAAAGTCCAAATACACCACATCCACTGGTTCTCCCTTGTCCATTCTACTAGTTACATCCTCAAAAAATTCCAGAAGATTTGTCAAGCATGATTTCCCTTTCATAAATCCATGCTGACTTGGACCGATCCTGTCACTGCTTTCCAAATGCGCTGCTATTTCATCCTTAACAATTGATTCCAACATTTTCCCCACTACCGATGTCAGGCTAACCGATCTATAATTACCCGCTTTCTCTCTCCCTGCCTTTTTAAAAAGTGGTGTTACATTAGCTACCCTCCAGTCCATAGGAACTGATCCAGAGTTGATAGACTGTTGGAAAATGATCACCAATGCATCCACTATTTCTAGGGCCACTTCCTTAAGTACCCTGGGATGCAGACTATCAGGCCCCGGGGATTTATCGGCCTTCAATCTCATCAATTTCCCTAACACAATTTCCCGCCTAATAAGGATTTCCTTCAGTTCCTCCTTCTCACTAGACCCTCGGTCCCTAGTACTTCCGGAAGGTTATTTGTGTCTTCCTTCGTGAAGACAGAACCAAAATATTTGTTCAATTGGTCTGCCATTTCTTTGTTCCCCATTGTAATTTCACCTGAATTAGACTGCAAGGGACCGACGTTTGTCTTCAGTTATCTTTTTCTCTTCACATATCTATAGAAGCTTTTGCAGTCAGTTTTTATGTTCCTGGCAAGCTTCTTCTCGTACTCTATTTTCCCTCTCGTAATTAAACCCTTTGTCCTCCTCTGCTGGATTCTAAACTTCTCCCAGTCCTCAGGTTTGTTGCTTTTTCTGGCCAATTTATATGCCTCTTCCTTGGATTTAACACTATCCTTAATTTCCCTTGTTAGCCACGGTTGAGCCACCTTCCCCGTTTTACTTTTACTCCAGACAGTGATGTACAATTGCTGAAGTTCATCCATGTGATCTTTAAATGTTGCCATTGCTTATCCACCATCAACCCTTTAAGTATCATTTGCCAGTCTACTCTAGTCAATTGATGCCTCAAACCATTGAAGTTACCTTTCCTTAAGTTCAGGACCCTAGTTTCTGAATTAACTGTGTCACTCTCCATCTTAATAAAGAATTCTACCATGTTATGGTCACTCTTTCCCAAGGGGCCTCGCACAACAAGATTGCTAATTAGTCCTTTCTCATTACACATCACCCAGTCTAGGATGGCCAGCTCCCTAGTTGGTTCCTAGAAAACCATCCCTAATACAATCCAGGAAATCCTCCTCCACCACATTGCTACTAGTTTGGTTAGCCCAATCACTATGTAGATTAAAGTCACCCATGATAACTGCTGTACCTTTATTGCATGCATCCATAATTTCTTGTTTGATGCTGTCCCCAACCTTACTCCTACTGTTTGGTGGTCTGTACACAACTCCCACTAGCATTTTCTACCCCTTGGTATTCCGTAGCTTCACCCATACCAATTCCACATCATCCAAGCTAATGTCCTTTCTTACTAATGCATTAATTTCCTCTTTAACCAGCAATGCTACCCCACCTCCTTTTCCTTTCTGTCTATCCTTCCAAAATGTTGAAAGCCCTGGATGTTGAGCCTTGATCACCCTGGAGCCATGTCTCCGTGATGCCAATTACATCATACCCGTTAACTGCTATCTGCGCAGTTAATTCGTCCACCTTATTCTGAATACTCCTCGCATTGAGACACAGAGCCTTCAGGCTTGTCCTTCTAACACACTTTGCCCTTTTAGAATTTTTCTGCAATGTGGCCCTTTTTGCTTTTTGTCTCAGGTTTCTCTGCCCTCCATTTTTACTTTTCTTCTTTCTATCTTTTGCTTCTGCCCCCATTCTACTTCCCTCTGTCTCCCTGCATAGGTTCCCATCCCCCTGCCATATTAGTTTAACTCTTCCCCAACAGCACTAGCAAACACTCCCCCTAGGATATTGGTTCCGGTCCTGTCCAGGTGCAGACAATGAAATACTTTTGGAGTGTAATTACTGTTGTAATGTGGGAAACGTGGCAGCCAATTTGCACACAGCAAGCTCCCACACACAGGAATGTGATAATGACCAGATAATCTATTTTTGTGATGTTGTTTGAGGAATAAATATTGGCCAGGACCCCGAGGATAACTCCCCTGCCCTGGCAGTTTACTGAGCAAACCTAGTCAGGAAAAGTGAGTACATTTGTTGATTCGCTAGATCCTGTGCTTTAACTGTGCCCCCTCACTCTGCCTTGCTGACATCACTCAGCATGACCCAGCCTTCTCTTTTGCACTTCCTCAATTCCCCATAATGTGAGATGTTCGGTGAGAAAGGTGTTCAAAATTAAAGCACATGGTATTGGAGGTAATGTACTGATGTGGATAGAGAGCTGGTTGGCAGACAGGAAGCAGAGAGTTGGGATAAACAGGTCCTTTTCAGAATGACAGGCAGTGACTAATAGGGTGCCGCAGGGCTCAGTGCTGGGACCCCAGCTATTTACAATATACATTAATGATTTAGATGAAGGAATTGAGGGTAATATCTCCAAGTTTGCAGATGACACTAAGCTGGGTGGCGGTGTGAGCTGTGGGGAGGACGCTAAGAGGCTGCAGAGTGACTTGGACAGGTTAGGTGAGTGGGCAAATGCATGGCAGATGCAGTATAATGTGGATAAATGTGAGGTTATCCACTTTGGTGGCAAAAACAGGAAGGCAGATTATTATTTGAATGGTGGCAGATTCGGAAAAGGGGAGGTGCAACGAGACCTGGGTGTCATGGTACATCAGTCATTGAAAGTTGGCATGCAGGTACAGCAGGCGGTGAAGAAGGCAAATGGTATGTTGGCCTTCATAGCTAGGGGATTTGAGTAAAGGAGCAGGGAGGTCTTACTGCAGTTGTACAGGGCCTTGGTGAGGCCTCACCTGGAATATTGTGTTCAGTTTTGGTCTCCTAATCTGAGGAAGTACGTTCTTGCTATTGAGGGAGTGCAACGAAGGTTCACCAGATTGATTCGCGGGATGGCAGGACTGACATATGAGGAGAGACTGGATCGACTGGGCCTGTATTCAATGGAATTTAGAAGGATGAGAAGGGATCTCATAGAAACATATAAAATTCTGACGGGACTGGACAGGTTAGATGCAGGATGAATGTTCCCGATGTTAGGAAAGTCCAGAACCAGGGGTCACAGTCTTATGATAAGAGGTAAGCCATTTAGGACTGAGATGAGGAGAAACTTCTTCACTCAGAGAGTTGTTAACCTGTGGAATTCCCTACCGCAGAGAGTTGTTGAGGCCAGTTCATTGGATATATTCAAGAGGGAGTTAGATATGGCCCTTACGGCTAAAGGGATCAAGGGGTATGGAGAGAAAGCAGGAAAGGGGCACTGAGGGAATGATTAGCCATGATCTTATTGAATGGTGGTGAAGACTAGAAGGGCCGAATGGCCTACTCCTGCACCTATTTTCTATGTTTCTATGTTTCTATGAACTGAGGCCAAACATGGGTCATGAAACTGTGGTCACCTGGGAAAAATGTAACTAGTGTCTGTGACTAGCTGGGTAAGGGATTTCTGTGCTCATCAATGAAATCCTTATTTTCTCCACACTTTTTGTCCAGCAATAATAAGGCAAGATGCAGAGTTCCAACAGTTGTTTTTTTTCTGTAGCAAGATCATAATCTCATTACAATCAGAAATCCACAACTTAACCGTAAGCATAGAATGGCTTCATCCCCCACATGCTGCCCTTTCCAGCTTGAGATCTATTCAGCCCCTGATATTTGTTCTGGCCTGTGTCAGGACTTCTAGCTCAGTGCTGGATACTGTTAACACAGGACCCTGCTAGTTAGTGTTGCCACGGTAAAGTGCTAGCACTGTTGACACAGTGCAGTGCTAGTTATTATTCAGTTGGGGCAGTACTAGTTACTGTTGACATGGTGCAGTGCTGATTAGTGTTGACATGGTGCTCGTTAGTGTTGACATGGTGCAGTGCTAGTTATCATTGACTCGGTGCAGTGCATTTAGCATTGACTTGGTGCGGTGCTAGTTAGTGGGGACACAGTGTGGTGCTAGTTATCATTGACTCGATGCAGTGCTAGTTATTATTGACTCGGTGCTGTGCTAGTTTAATTGACTTGGTGCAGAGCTAGTTATTATTGACTTGGTGCGGTGCTAGTTAGCATTGACTCGGTGCAGAGCTAGTTAGCATTGACTCGGTGCGGTGCTAGTTAGCATTGACTTGGTGCAGAGCTAGTTATCATTGACTCAGTGCGGTACTAGTTATCATTGACTCGGTGCGGTGCTCGGGATTTGCTCTCACTCGGTACAGCTGCCTCACACAGAGTCGGTGAGCTAGGAGAGAGATTCCTTCACCACATCGGTCTGAGCTCGGGTTGAATACTGGTTATGGAGCTGAAAATAATGTGAGGGATAAAATGCTTTGGAATAATGACTAGATTAATAATAACATGAAAATAAATCAATTTGTTTTGTGAGCATTAGATTGCATTCACCTGTTTTACAAGTTCCAGCAACGCCAACAGATCAGAGCTGATAGAATAACAGCGTCAGGTATATCCACAAGATGGAAAATCAGCTCTTGTTTGCTTCTTCATAATTAGATTTTTTTCCTCAACTTGCTCTCAGTAAATTAGTTACCTGTGCGACAAGCTCTGAACTAAAGGCTGCCTCACTTAGTTTAATTGGATTTACAACTTGTGTGTGGGCTTGGGTGAGATTGATCTGTGAAATGTTTTGCATGAACCCATTAGTCATATGTTGTGAGAATTTCTCCTCATGGGCTTTTCACTGATTTGGTGACTCAAAAAAATTAACCATTTCCATTCCGACTATTTTGAAGGGAAGAAGGTTTTTTGATTCTGGCTCAGTGAAGGCATAAAGCCCCCATTAAAAGTTCTGAGCCAAATGTGAGTGGACTCTCAGTGCCCCCTTCCTCCAGGATCAAACCTTGAAGTTAATCCTGCGAGTCCACATTTAGAATTGGCTGTAGATTGTGGGGGATTGTGGTTCCTGATTCTAGCAGAGACAGAAAGCCAGTGTACAGGAGGGATGGGCTGTCCACACTAGTGACTACTTATATCGCTTATCAAATAATAATCAGTAAATAAAACTCAATGCAGAATATTACTGAAATATTTGTGGCTGTTCCAGGACTCAAATCTGCTGTTGTCCCTCATTGCCATTCTACGGAGTTTCGTCAATAATTCATCGTATTTTATATGCAAGGAAAGTACAAAACTTTGCAGAATGCAGCAGCTTTTCAATACTTGGGTGCTGGGGCCGACTGGTCGCAGTTTTCAGCTTTTATTTGCCTCAAAAGCAGCAAAATTGAAAATGACATTATGTGCAATAAACAAATAATTCCTTCTCTCAGGTATTGCGTCTGGTTCCAGCATCGTTTCAATCTTCAATTTCTATTTCATGCACTTTCCTGTCACATTAGCAACGTTCCCATAAATCCTTACCCTCTCCCATTCATTCTTGCCACACATATTTAGGCAGCTGTCTTATTCGTTGCGTGTTCTGCTTCAATATTCCATTCAGATTAACAGTACAAAGTAATCATCTTAGAATTTTAATTCTTCATATCCTGACAGTATGTTGCAACATTTAAATTCATTCCATTTTCAGCCTATTCAAACTAATTGGTCCCATTACCTATCAGTGTATCAGGACAAAGACATTGTTACATTTATTTAAGGGTCTAAATTAAATGATTTTGCCTACTCTCGATCCAGTTCCCACATATCCCACAACAACAAAAAACAACTTGCATTTATATAGTGCCTTTAATATAGTAAAGCGTCCCAAGGCACCTCACAGAAGCAGTATCAAATAAAATTTGACACGAGCCACGTAAGGAGATATTGGGACAGATGAACAAAAGTTTGGTCAAAGGTAGGTTTTAAGGAGAGTCTTAAAGAAAAAGAGAGAGGTGGAGAGATTTAGGGAGGGAATTGCAGAGCTTGGGGATCAGGCAGCTGAAGGCACAGCCACCAATGGAGCCATAAAAATCGGGGATGCATAAGAGGCTAGAATTGGAGAAGCTCAGAGATTGCAGGGGGAGGTTACAGAGACCGGAAGGGGCGGGGGGTTGTGGGGCTGGAGAGGGTAATAGAGATAGGGAGGGGTGGGGTTGTGGGGCTGGAGGAGGCTACAGAGATCAGGGAGGAGTTAACTGTCTGATATTTGAATTAACAGCCACAAATATTTCAGTAATATTCCTTTAGATTGAATTACTGATTGGTGAACTCAACTGACTGGAAGATTTGCTAAGTGACCATTTCTGCTTCTCCTAATTTCTCTTGGCAATGGCGACACTTGTTTATCAGAGTTTGAGTGTGGAGTAACTGCAAGTGTTGGGAATGCTGAAATCTTTCTTTCCGAGTATCTAACAGCATTGTGCTTGTAAACATGCACAGTAACAAGTGCATTACCAGTAATCTGCTGGATAATTGCTTCATTTTAGCACTGGTGTGTTAATCTTCAGTGCACAGAAGGGCCATTTCGCCTCCCCCTCTTTAACCTCTCTCAGCAGGATGTTAATTATACTGCAGTGTTGCAGTAATGGTGCTGGTCCTCCCACAATTGACTAATTATTTCCTTTGTTGTGTTTACTATAAGATAAAACTCGCTTGAATGTTTAAAAATAAAGTTTTTTTTATTTTTTTCTTCTCTTTTCAAGCCAATTTTCTTCCCTCCCTTCCATAAGGCCTGTCACTATTTCTGGTGATGCCACTTCACCCCAGACAGTCAGATCTGGCAGGATACTTGAAGCTGAGTCCAAATCTGTCTCACCCTATACTTCCCAGCATAAGTCTCTTTGTGAAGGTGCAGGGTGACGTTTGTTGCACAAGTACGAGAATAGATTGGCAGCTAACATAAAAGGGAATCCGGTGGGCTTCCATAGGCACATTAACAGTCAGAGGAGCAGTGGGGCTGAGCAGGGACCCAAATGGGGATCTATTGGTGCAGGCACAAGGCACAGCTGAGGTACTGACTCAGTACTTTGCATCAGTGTTTATCGAGGAAGAGAACTTTGCCAAAGCTACGGTAAATGAGGAGTCTGTCAGGATACTGGATGAGGTAAAAATAGATAATAGGAGCAGAAATCATGGCTGATCTGATCATGGACTCAGCTCCACTTCCCTGCCCGCTCCCCATAATGCTTTATTCCCTTATCGCTCAGAAATCTGTCCATCTCCGCCTTAAATATATTCAATGACCCAGCCTCAACAGCTCTCTGGGGCAGAGAATTCCATAGATTTACAACCCTCTGAGAGAAGAAATTCCTCCTCATCTCAGTTTTAAATGGGCGGCCCCTTATTCTGAGACTATGTCCCCTTGTTTTACTTTCCCATATGAGTGGAAATATCCTCTCTGCATCCACCTTGTCGACTCCCCCATTTTATTATATGTTTCGATAAGATTATCTCTCATTCTTCTGAACTCCAATAAGTATAGCGCCCAACCTACTCAACCTATCTTCATAAGTCAACCCCCTCATCTCCGGAATCAACCACCAATGTAACTATATTCTTCCTTAAATACAGAGACCAAAACTGCACGCAATACTCCAGGTGTGGTCTCGCCAATACCCTGTACAGCTGCAGCAGGACTTCTCTGCTTTTATACCCTATCCCCCTTGCAATAAAGGCCCAACATTCCATTTGCCTTCCTGATAATTTGCTGTACCTGCATACTAACTATTTATGTTTCATGTACAAGGACCCCCAGATCCCTTTGTACTGCAGCACTTTGCAATTTTTCTCCATAAATTGCTTTTCTATTATTTCTGCCAAAGTGGATAACCTCACATTTTCGCACATTATACTCCATCTGCCAATGTTTGCCCACTCACTTAGCCTGTCTATATCCCTTTACAGATTTTTTGTGTCCTCCTCACAATTTGCTTTCCCATCCATCTTTGTATCATCAGCAAACTTGGCTACATTACACTCTGTCCCTTCATCCAAGTCATTAATGTAGATTGTAAATAGTTGAGGCCCCAGCACCGATCCCTGCGGCACCCCACTAGTCACTGTTTGCCAACCGGAAAATGACCCATTTATCCTGACTCTCTGTTTTCTGTTCGTTAGCCAATCCTCTATCCACACACTCAAACATACTCTTACTGTCCTCCTTCCTGCCTCCTTCCCACAGGACCTCTCTCTACATGGAATACAAACTAAACTCATCACAGAAAGTTATGTCAAGTCATTTCAAGTCCAAATACTCCTTTAACAATGTGATGAGTGTTAATTACTGCCAGTCAACTTCTCTGGCACTTTTCAAAATTCTCATCCTTGAATAGCGGAAAAGGCTCGTGGCACTGAATGGCCTCATCCTGGTCCTGTGTTCCTAAGAATAGAGCTCAGTGTTGGACAGAATCTTGTGTCAAGCCAGCTGTACCATTGGTGCTGTACCATTTGTACCAAGGTGATCAGTAATAACCTATCCAACACCGACACCAGCCTATCACTGCAGGTGGGAAACCAAATCAAACAAGAAATGGACACTCACCCAGACAAATTCTAAATCTTACAAATCTGGGGATCAAACCCTGAAGTGAGGGTTGTTGTGAAGGTTTGTGGATTTAGCCTGCTCCGGGATTGATGCAAAGAAATATGAAATAGTATAATTGGGGGGGAAAAGAACTTTGAAAGAAAATGCACCCTAAATGGTGGGTGTAGGAACAGATTTTTAAAGATGGGAATGCAGCTGGACAGGCAAATGGGGAGTGTGTTTTATATATAGCAGCATTGAATTTAAAAGCAAGGAACTGATGTTGAAGTTGGATAAGACCACAGTTGAAGTGCAGAGTGCAGTTCTGGAAACCCCATTATAGGAAAGATATGAGAGCAATGGAAAGATGCCCTGATGATTCATTAGGATACCAGGAAGGAGAAGATAACTTTGTCAGTCTAGGCTTTTGTAAAGAGATGTATGGACTTTGTGAATCATAGTAATTACTTCTTTCACAGAGCGTGCCCTTAAATGTCACACAGAAACCAGTACTAATACAGACATCGCAAATTATAATAATGACTTTAATTGCAGATGTTTTAAGTGGCACTGCGAATGGGTCAGTTCTCAGTTTAAAAGTGGCCACAGTCACTCTGGATATTGACCATTTTAATAGTCATGACATTAATTAATGTTTTACCTAATTCCCAGGAGGCTGGTGTCTTGTCAATGCAAATGTTTGAAGCACTCTCATTTCCTCATATCTGACTATTGCTGTCACGGAGGCCCTTGATTCTAAAACTATTTTTATGTACATACTTTACCAGGGTATTATGAGGAGAATGTAAAAATTTAAAAGGAAGGGGGTAAGTATTTGAAAACAAGCAATGTATGGTGTATGGGGAAAGAGCAGGGAAGGAGATATCGGGCGATGCAGTACCTTCATTAGAAAGGAACTAATTGTTGTAAAATGTGATGATTCTGTGCTATTCTATTATAGAAATGGGCAGGGGGATTTTTTTTGGTCTGTGTGTTAATAAATACAACGGAAACGTTCCCCTGTTTATACTTTGGAATTTCTTCCCATTTCTCAGCTGATTTGAGTGGTCACAGGACAGCTAAAGAGGCAAAGGTCAGAGCAGCCTACCTCCCCCTGAAACCCCAGCACCATTCTCCCTTGGTCCTGTGTACTAATATCTCTATGCAGCAATGGGGCTTCCGAGTCATGAATTACTGTTATGAAGTAGATTTAAAAAATCCACTTACTGTGTAGATAAAATAATATAAATGCATTTGAATCAGGACACTAAATCACAAACCATATTTCTAAGGCACCTTTCATGTAATAAAACATCTCCAGCTGCTCCATAGAGGCAAAAAACTGGCCCTGGACAGCAATGGGAGCAGGGTGGAATAAATGTTGGTCTCTTAGATGATGAGATTGGGGAATTAATAATGGAAAACAAGAAAATGGCATAAACTTGGGTCTGAAACTCTTGCTTAAACTTAAATAAAGGTAATTACAAGGGTAAAGACCACACCTGGAGTATTGTGTGCAGTTTTGGTCTCCTTACCAAAGAAAGGATATACTGGCCATAGAGGGAGTGCAGCGAAGGTTCACCAGACTGATTCCTGGGATTGCAGGAGAGATTGGATCGGCTAGGCCTGTATTCACGAGAGTTTAGAAGAATGAGAGGGGATCTCATTGAAACGTATAAGATTCTGACTGGGTTGGATAGAATGAATGTGGGGAGGATGTTTCCCTGGCTGGGAAGTTTAGAACAAGGGGTCACAGTCTCAGGATACAGGGTAGGAAATTTAGGACTGAGATTTGTTGACGATATAAAGATGGGAGAAAAAGCAATGTGTGAGGAGGACACAAAAAAATCTGCAAAAGATTAAGTGAGTGGGCAAAAATTTGGCAGATGGAGTATAATGTTGGATAGTGTGAGGTCAAGCACTTTAGCAGAAAAAAATCAAAGAGTAAGTTATTATTTAAATGGAGAAAGATTGCAAAGTGCTGCAGTACAGCAGGACCTGGGGGTCCTTGTGCATGAAATACAAAAGGTTAGTATGCAGGTACAGCAAGTGATCAGGAAGGCCAATGGTATCTTGGCCTTTATTGCAAAGGGGATGGAGTATAAAAGCAAGGTAGTCTTACTACAGCTATACAGGGTATTGGTGAGGCCACACCTGGAATACTGCGTGCAGTTTTGGTTTCCATATTTACGAAAGGATATACTTGCTTTGAAGGCAGTTCAGAGAAGATTCACCAGGTTGATTCCGGGGCTGAGGGGGTTGACTTGTGAGGAAAGGTTGAGTAGGTTGGGCCTCTACTCATTGGAATTCAGAAGAATGAGAGGTGATCTTATCGAATCTTATAAGATTATGAAAAGGCTTGACAAGGTGGATGCAGAGAGGATGTTTCCACTGATGGGGGAGACTAGAACTAGAGGGCACGGTCTTAGAATAAGGGGCCGCCCATTTAAAACTGAGATGAGGAGAAATTTCTTCTCTCAGATGATTGTAACTCTGTGGAATTTGCTGCCTCAGAGAGCTGTGGAAATTGGGACATTGAATAAATTTAAGACAGAAATACGATAAGGGGATAAGGGGTTATGGGGAGAGGGCAGGGAAGTGGAGCTGAGTCCATGATCAGATCAGCCATGATCTTATTGAATGGCAGAGCAGGCTCGAGGGACCGTATGGCCTACCCCTGTTCCTATTTCTTATTTTCTTATTATGAGGAGAAATGTTTTCAATCAGAGGGTGGTGAACCTGTGGAATTCTCTATCACAGAAGGCTGTGGAGGCCAAGTCACTGAATATATTTAAGAGGGCGATAGATAGATTTCTAGAAACAAAAGGCATTAAGGAGTATGGGGGAAAAGTGGGAATATCATGTTGAGATAGACGATTAGCCATGGTCATATTGAACGGCGGTGCAGACTCGAAGGGCCGGATGGCCTACTACTGCTCTTATTTGGACTGCGAAAATAGATTAAAAGGTCAGATGGTAGATAAGCAGTGGCAGACATTTAAGGAGATACTTCATAATTCTCAACAAAGATATATTCCATTGAGCAAACAAGATTCTACAAGAAGGATGAACCATCCAGGGCCAACTAAGGAAGTTAAAGATGGTATCAAATTGAAAGATAAAGCAAACAATGTTGTGAAGATTAGGGGTATGCTAGAAGATTGGGAAAATTTTAGAAAGCAACAAAGGATGAATAAAAAAATAATAAAGGGGGAGAAAATAGATTGAAAGTAAACTAGCAAGAAATATAAAAACAGACAATAAGAGCTTCTACAAGAATAGAAAAAGGAAGAGAGTAGCTAAAGTAAATGTTGGTCCCTTAGAGGATGAGACTAGAGAATTAATGGGAAACAAGGAAATGCAGAGATTTTGAACAATTATTTTGTATCTACCTTCACTGTAGAAGACACTAAAAGCATCCCAATAATAGTAGAAAATCATGGTGTAAAAAGGAGGGAGGAAATTTAAACAATTATTATCACTAGAGGAGAAGTACTAGGCAAACTAATGGGTCTAAAGGCTGACAAGTCCCCTGGACCTGATGGCCTGCATCCTAGAGTCTTAAAAGAAATGGCTGCAGAGATAGTGGATGCTTTGGTTGTAATCTTTCAAAATTCTCTAGATTCTGGAAAGACCCCAGCGGATTGGAAAACCGCAAATGTAATCGCCTATTCAAGAAAGGAGGGAGGCAGAAAGCAGGAAACTATAGGCCCGTTAGCCTAACATCTGTCACTGGGAAAATGCTGGAATCCATTATTAAGAAGATAGTAACAGGAAATTCATAATACAATCAAGCAGAGTCAACATGCATTTATGAAAGGAAAATCATGTTGGACAAATATATTAGAGTTCTTTGAGGATGTAACGAGCAGGGTGTATAAAGGGGAACCAGTAGATGTTGAGTATTTGGATTTCCAAAAGGCATTCGATGAAGTACATAAAAGCTTACTACACAAGATATAAGCTCATGGTGTTGGAGGTAATGTATTAGCATGGATAGAGGAATAGATGACTAACAGAAAACAGAGAGTTGGGATAAATGAGTCATTTTCAGATTGGTAAACTGTAACTAGTCGGGTGCCATTGCAGACATTGATGAGGAGATTCAACACCGCCTCCAGTGTGCCAGCGCAGCCTTTGGCCGCCTGAGAAAAAGAGTGTTCAAAGACAAGGCCCTCAAATCTACCACCAAGCTCATGTAGTAATACCCGCCCTCCTGTATGGCTCAGAGACATTGACCATGTACAGCAGACACCTCAAGTCGCTGGAGAAATACCACCAACGATGTCTCCGCAAGATCCTACAAATCCCCTGGGAGGACAGACGCACCAACATTAGCGTCCTCGACCAGGTCAACATCCCCAGCATTGAAGAACTGACCACACTTGATCAGCTCCGTTGGGCAGGCCATATTGCCCGCATGACAGACACGAGACTCTAAAACAAGTGCTATACTCGGATCTCCTTCATGGCAAACGAGCCAAAGGTGGACACAGGAAACGTTACAAGGACACACTCAAAGCCTCCCTGATAAAGTGCAACATCCCCACCGACACCTGGGAGTCTCTGGCCAAAGACTGCCCTAAGAGGAGGAAGTGTATCTGGGAGGGTGCTGAGCACCTCGAGTCTCATCGCCGAGAGCATGCAGAAATCAAGCGCAGGCAGCGGAAAGAATGTGCGGCAAACCAGTCCCACCCTTCCTTACCCTCAACGACTATCTGTCCCACCTGTGACAGGGACTGTGGCTCTCGTATTAGACTGTTCAACCACCTAAGGACTCATTCTAAGAGGGACTGCTTATGATGATGATGATGACAGGCACCTCATTTATATTAATGACTTGGATGAAGGGACTGAGTGTATTGTAGCCAAATTTGCTGACGATACAAAGATAGGTGGGAAAGCAAGTTGTGAGGAAGACACAAAGTCTGCAAAGAGATATGAGTGCAGATCAAGGGATGGAGGCATAGTTTCAGAATAAGGGGTTAAGATGGACATGAGAAGGAATTTCTTCTCTCAGAGGGTCGTGAATCTTTTGGGGGGGCGGATCTAGTGTTCTCTGGCCAGTGTCAGTGGGAGAGCGACTGGCTCCGGAATTAATGAGACAAAGCTGCTTCTCTGGGCCAGTTGAGTGTTTGTTGGAATTTAGGACTGGGAATTCCTAGTAGTGTGATAACATTTGCCGGGATCTCTGGGAGTGTGTCAGGATTCCCAGGGTGGTGTTACAGGGAACATTACCCTGACTGAAAGTGCACCCCACGACAAGCTCCAACTTCAACATCCTTCAGTTGATGAGCTTAAAATTAAATTCTTTAAAAAAAAACAGATTCACTTGTGAGAAAAATCCATTTGATAAACAACCTCAGGAACTAGTTCATTTGCAAATTAGTCACTGCATTCATTTCACATCAATCAAGGCTTTGCCAGAATAAATCCCTGAATTCTATTTAGATAATAACACTCTATATCAATCTGTCAGCACTTGTACTAACATTTACAGCAGTGACATTGGCATGTCGAATTCTGTTGGAAAATAACTGGGTTGGATTTAATTAAAGTAACATGGAATAAACAGCAAAACTTCATGTAAAACTTCATTGTGGTGGAATTCAACTTTGGTGGAGATTGTGAAATGGAGGCAGTGGATTGGCTGCAGCTTTTACCCCCTATAGGGGCAGCTTTTTCTCAATTCCTCGATAGATTTTGGATATGGGGATAGTGGGGGAAGGTGGAGTTGAGGTCGAAGATCAGACATTATCTTATTGAATGGCGAAGCAGGCTTGAAGGACCAGACAGCCTCCTGCTCCTACTTCTTATGTTCTTAGTGCCCAAAAATCTATCGATCTCACCTTAAATATATTCAATGACTCAGCATCCACAACCTTCTGGGGTAGAGAATTCCAAAGATTCACAACCCTGAGTGAAGAAATTTCTCCTGCTCTCAGCCATATGACCCTTAATCCTGAGACTTAGGGCCCAAATTTCCCCAGCCGCCTAGAGCGGCATAGTTAGGGGTGGCACGCTGACTTTGTGAGCCAAAAAAAGCGCCAAAAATGTACCTATTAATTTGGCCGCTCCCTCGTCATCCGGATCTCTGCAGAGCCTGCGGGGGGGTGGGGGCGGGGCTTTGGCCGCGATGCTCAGCGTTTTATGGAGTGCCAGCGGGGGGGGATGCACGTCCCTTTGAGCGTGCGTGCGTACGCAATGGGCGGTTCAGCTTGTGCGCATGCAACAGGAAGCTTGGCAATCAGCCAATTAAAGGGAGAGTGTCCTCAGTATCATTGGTAATGGAGCATATATAAAGGTAAGGTTTAAATATTGATGTTTGTGTGGCTGAGGGAGTGGAAAGGAGTGCTGGATAGGTGGAAGGAAGGTGAGAAGTGTGATTTTTGAACATTACCTGCGTGTGAGTCCAATAGACGAATGGCGCAAGAGCGTGCAACAAGAACAAAGAATTTCCTCCATGAGGAAGTGGAGAAACTAGTGACTGTCATTGTGGAGAAATGGCTGGAGCTGGATATCAGCAAGAGTGGTCCGTCAAAAGTTTCACCCAAGGAAATGAGAAAAAGATGAAACCAAGTTGCAGAAGAATACTCTGCAAGGGTCAATACCGCAAGATCTGAAAGCCAGTGCAAGAAGAAACGGCAGGACGTTGGTCACGTAGTGAGTGTAAGTAATATCTTCATCTTTAAATTGAATTGCAATGGAAAATGTGACCATCTGTATGTATCCCACCCATCAGAAGCGCACCATGTCTGAAATTTATTATTTTCATCTTCGCAGAAGAAATTGGCCCACAAGAGGGAAAGAACTAGAACAGGAGGAGGGCCACCAAATCTGCACCAACTCCCACCCCTTGCTGAGTCGCACCGGCAGAAAAAGAATCAGCTCTGCACAAGCTGGACCCACACGCGAGGGTGAGCGTGAGTCGTTAAAATGCATCATCACCCTTCAAATCAACCTCTGACTGGCCTGCTATGCGTCAGACGACTCATGCCACCCATCCTGCCCCCTCCTGTGCTGCTTAACCATTTGACTGTTCTGTTGTATTTTGCAGAAGAAGAAGACCCTCCTCAAGATCCTGAAGATCCACCAGAGGATCCAGGTGCGTGCGCTCCAGACCAAGGCGGGTGGGGGGGAGGAGGGTCCATGGAAATGTGTGCTCGGGAGAATGCTGACCGCAATATGGATCAGGCCTTAGCACAGGGCATCACACTGCCAGAAACCTCCATGAGCTCCTCAGCCACATTCCATGGGTTTACACCTTCCGAGGTCGCGGGTCCCAGTGGCGGTCGGGAAATGCATCTTGGGACACCCAATCCCCCACCGTCCCAGCCTGTGCCTCACACTGGAGGGGTGGCGCTAGGCAGACACACGGCGAGGGAAGGAGAGGCAGCCCTCAGCAGAGGTTAATCAGGTTGTTTCATTGGGTGAGGAGACCAATGCCCTCACAAGATCACTCGTGGCGGCCGTAAGTGGGGTGCGTGATGAGGTAGTGACACTGTCGGGTGAAATCTCTGCACTGAGACAGGAAGTGAGGGCGGGCATTTCAGAGGGTGTGCAAACGATGGCAAATGCCATGAGGGAGCTAGCTTCTGCAATAAGGACACAAAAGGCCAGATACTCATATGCCACTCCCACTTCAATCCATGCACCAGCCACCGTTCAGACCCAAGCCGAGCCCCCAACGCCCCCACTACCATCACCACCCTATGAGGAAGTGCACTTCCCCCGAGATGTGGGTGAGGGATGGGTGCAGCCTTTCTTTGCTGCTGTTGTTGTTGTTGTTATTGTTGTTGAAGTGCTCTGTAAAGTATCCAATAAAAGATATTTTGCATTAAAACTGAATCATGTTCCATTAGGGATTGTTACTGTAAAAAGTAACAATCCCTCACCCCTACAGTCATGGTGCCTCCCGCCCCTAGCCCGCGCGGGAGGGCTAGCCGGATCCCTCACCCCTACAGTCATGGTGCCTCCCGCCCCTAGCCCGGGCGGGAGGGCTAGCCGGTGCATTCTGCAGTCGGCAAAGTAGGACTGCTTTATTTTCAGTAGCTAATTTATCTTTCATTTATTTTTGATGATGTTGTGCAGCTGTTGTGCTGAAGATGTTGTGATGTTGTGCTGATGTTGTGATGGTCTTTAGTGCTTTAGAATCGTGTATCTCACCTCCCCCCTCCCCCCACCCGCCCTTTATCTCTCTCTGACTACCTGCGCTGATTTCTTAAATGTAGGTAAGGTTTTTCTGTGCCTATAAAAATGGCCACATACACTGGCCTAAGTTAGTTTGGAGTAACTTTCAGCTGGCCAAATTTGCTTCTATGGCCAGAAGAGGCGTAAGTGGCTTGTCACGCCACCTTTTGGAAAGAACATACTAAACTAGGAAAAAACCTAACTAACTGACTTACAGTGGAGCAAGTTAAATGGGGAAATTTGCGATTTTTAAGTTACTCCAAAAAAAGCTAATTACTCCAAAAAAAATGGGGCAACTTTTGGGGAAATTTGAGCCCTATGACCCCTGGTTCTAGACTTTCCAGCCAGGGGAAACAGCCTCTCGGTATCTACCCTGTCAATCCCCCTCAGAATTTTATACATTATAATGAGATCACCTCTCAGTCTTCTAAATGCCAGACAATATAGACTCAGTCTACTTAATCTTTCCTCATAGGACAATCCCCCCACCCCAGGAATCAGTCTGATGAACCTTTATTGCACTCCTTCAATGACAAGTGTATCCTTCCTTCGGTAAGGAGACCAAGACTGTACACAATACTCCAGGTGCGGTCTTACCAAAGCCCTATATAATTGCAGCAAGACTTCCTCACTTGTATACTGTAATCCCCATATAATAAAGGCCAACATACTATCTGCCTTCCTAATTGTTTGCTGTGCCTGTATGTTAACTTTCTGTGATTTGTGCACAAGAACACTCAAATCCCTCTGAATGGCAACATTTACTCGTCTCTCACTTTGTAAAAAGTCTCCAGCAGAGCCCTGGAAGGATCCGGAGGCAAAATAGTTGAGGTGATGGTCACTTTGACAGCCACTAGTTATGTGTGACAGTGAGCAGGACTTATTCTCGGAGGCTGTAGATGTCTGGCACCATCTGACATTGCAACCTGAGCCTCCTGATACTCTGCTGTTCCGACATGTCAATGGAACTCAGCCTCTGCCTATAAACCCTCCTTGTGAGCTCCTCCACTCTCCACTGCACCCCTCTCTCCACTGCTCCCCACCTCTCCCCTCCCCTCCCCACCCCTCTCTCCACCGCTCCCCGCCCCTCACTCCGCCACTCCTGCCCCTCCTCTCCCTTCCCCGCCCCGCCTCTCCCCTCCCCACCCCTTTCTCCACCGCTCCCCGCCTCTCCCATTCCCACCCCTTTCTCCACCACTCCCCGCCTCTCCCCTCCCCACTGCAACCCTCCCTCTGCCCCTCCCCTCCCCACCCCTCTCTCCACCACTCCCCGCCTCTCCCCTCCCCACTGCAACCCTCCCTCCGCCCCTCCCCTCCCCTCCTCACCCCTCTCCCCGCCCCTCCCTCCGCCACTCCTGTCCCTCCTCTCCCTTCCCCGCCCCTCCCTGCCCCTCCTCTCCCCTCCTCTTCCCGCCCTCCGCTGCGTCCTGCTCCTCCTCTCCCCTCCCCGCCCCCTCCTCTCCCCTCCCCGCCCCCTCCTCTCCCCAATGTTCTCGATCAGGCCAACATCCCCAGCATCGAAGCACTGACCACACTCGATCAGCTCCGCTGGGCGGGCCACATCATCCACATGCCCGACACAAGACTCCCAAAATAAGCGCTCTACTCAGAACTCCTGCACAGCAGGCGATCCCCAGGTGGGCAGAGGAAACGTTTCAAGGACACTCTCAAAGCCTCCTTGACAAAGTGCAACATCCCCACCAATACCTGGGAGACCCTGGCCAAAGACCACCCAAAGTAGAGAAGAGCATCCGGGAGGGTGCTGAGCGCCTCGAGTCTCGTCGCCAAGTGCATGCAGAAATCAAGCGCAGGCAGCGGAAGGAGTGTGCGGAAAACCAGACTCCTCAACCACCTTTTCCTCCAACCACTGTCTGCCCCACCGGTGACAGAGACTGGAATTCCCGTATTGGACTGTACAGTCACCTGAGATCTCACTTTTGGAGTGGAAGCAAGTCTTCCTCGATTTCGAGGGAATGCCTATGATGATGACTTTCAAAAAAGGAATGATATAGGAGTTTGAAAAAGAAGCATATTAAAGTGTACGGGAAATGGGCAGCCTGGGAATGCTGTAACATTCTCTGGACGGGGAAATGAATGGGAAGATTGTAGAGAAACCCACAGCAGTCCCATTAGAGGAGACCGTGTTGTGTAACAAGAGAGTTTTAAAAAAGCAGCAGAGGAAATCAACTTGAAAGAAGAGAAACAGAACAAGAGCTAAATGGAGAATGTCAGCTTTATGGTTCAGTGTTTGCACGAAAGCCATTATCTCCTGAAGCTAGATGTATTTGTCATGCGAGCATCCTGAGTACATAATAGCAATGATGTTTCTCTCTGTGCTGTTGCTAGGCAGACTCTGAGTATAAACAACACAGTTGGCTACATCAGGGGAGTAAACCCGAGACTATGGCCCCAAGTTTCCACATGATTTGCTCCTGATTTTTAGAAGCAACTGATGTAGAACGGAGTATCTTAGAAATCGGAATTCTCGTCATTTAGTTTGCTCCAGTTCTAGTCAGTTAGAACAGTTTCACTTTGGACAGAATTTTTTTTTCAAAAAGGGGCGTGTCCGGCAACTTACGACTGTTTTCAAAGTTTCGTGAGTGAAAACTTACTCCAAACTAACTTAGAATGGAGTAAGTGAAGATTTTTGTACGCTCGAAAAAACCTTGTCTACACTTTAGAAAATCAGGCGTAGGTTACAAATTAGGCGTCGGGAACGAGGTGGGGGGGGAGGGGGGGGGAAGGGAAGTCATTAAATTCTACAATCAATCCTTAGTTATACTTATACAAATATTATACAAATAAATCCAACCTGAATAAAAATTTATAAGCAAAGAAAAGATTAAATAAACCATGTTCCTACCTGTGTGAAATAGCATCAGCCTTCGAGCTGCTGTGCTTCAGGCAGGCCTTTCATGTTGGAGACAGGCAGGGGTGTGGCGTCAGTGTCTCGATGGCAGCGGCAGCAAGCTTCGAGCTGAGCTGCAGTGCTTGAGGCAGGCCTTCATTCTCTTCATGGCTGGCCGCGAAGAAGCAGCACCGGACGGACCCGAGGCCATTCGGCCGTGAGATATCAGCGGCGTCAGTGGCTGGCCGGCAGCCGAAGAATCAACACCTGACACACGCAGCTCTTTAAGGTGCTTGAGGCCATTCGGCCATGGGATAGCAGCGGCGTCAGTGGCTGGCCGGCAGCCGAAGATACAGCAGCAGCCTTCGAGCTGTGAGGGGGACTGAGGCCATTTGGACAGGGAGAGGCAGCCACATCGACAGTTTTATACTTAAATTTGCAGAATGGGTGCTGCATTGTCAACACCACGTATTATGCAATGGTTTGCCATCTTTGTTCTTGGTGGACGTTGATCCATTGCAAAGTTGAATTGGCACTCTTATTTCTCCAAACACACAGTCCTTAATTTGCATGCACCAATGCAGCACCGGTTCTGCAAGTTTAGCAGTGAAAAGCTGAACTCACTGATTTCAGCAGGTGATTTATCCAGCAGTGCTGCTAAAAGCACTCCCTCACACACAGAAATATCAAAAAAAATTAAATTACAAGCCTTTGCAGGGTCCAAGAAACAAATCTTCACTTTTTCTGCAGTATTTTAAAAAATGGCCGAGTGCCAATGTTTGTGTGAGACTGCACGTGTGCGCACGCTCCAACGCGCACGCGCAGGGTTGCCGGCACCACGAAGGCTAATTTAAATTGTACCCGCCCCCTGCTACTTAGAAAATCGGCGCGAGTGTTAGGCTCCGCCCCCTGCTGCAAAAAGCACACCGCGCCAAGCAGACATCGAGCTCCAAGGAGCTCGAGAATATCCGACTTTTTTTTAGGCACAGTTTTCGGCGCGAAAAACAGGCGCCCAGCTCGGAGGTGCGCCGTTTTCACCGCGGGACGAAACTTGGGGCCTATATTACACCAACACCGCTCTCCATACCTTTAATCACCATCTTGCTCGCCTCCTCCCCGGAAGACTTGGACTCTCTGGCTGCACAGGTGTTGGGTCTAGTATCCCATCGTTGATGTCTGAACAACGTGGCCTACATCTGTCTCACCTGATATCCACATGCGCTGGACTCATGGAATGGTAATCAATAGAGGTCTCGAACTGGTCTCTTGTGCAAACCCCTCCATTCATTCCACCATTGGTGGCTGTGCCTTCAGCTGCTTAGGCCCCAAGCTCTGGAATTCCTTCCCTAAACCTCTCCAACTCTCTACCTCCCTCTCTTTCTTTAAGACCATCCTTAAAACCCAGCTCTTTGACCAACGTTTGGTCACCTATCATAATCTTCTTTAGCTTGACATCCTTTTATTTTGATTGCACTCCTATGAAGCATATTGTACATTTTTCTACGTTAAAGGTGCTATATTAATACAAGTTGTTGTAATGTTAAGTATTAAAGATTACAATAAGTACTTGGTCATATGTTATTAATCAACAATATCTAAGTCCCATTAACTGAAGCATACCACAGTATCCCAGCCTTAGCTGACAGTTCCTGAATAAGTGTCACAGAAATAGGTTCAATCTCCAGCATGCAATGCAGTTTACCAAGGTTAGGCACACAGTTTGTATTCAGTGTGTCCCTGATTAATTCCCGCTTTCAGCTTTTCCTCTCTGATATAGCATAACATTTGCAGCTTCCTCCGTTTGGTAGTTTGCTTGTGCTACTGGGCATTTCTACATTCCTTTGGATTCTTGGCTCCTCCTCTGTTAACCGCTGTGATATAATTTGCAGCTTTAATTCTGCTTAGTTAAATACTTTGCCTTCCTTAATCCTCCAACATGCATTCTTTGGAAAATTGCTTCAAAAGTTCAGTACAATTTTTTTTTAATTAATTAATTCTCGGGATGTGCACGTCACTGGCAAGGCTGACATTTATTGCCTGTCCCGAGTGGCTGAGAAGGTGTTGGTGATTTGATACAATGGAGTGGCTTGCTAGGCCACTTCAGAGGGCAGTTAAATCAACCACGTTGGTGTGGGGCTGGAGTCACATGTAGGCCCAGACCGGGTAAGGACAGCAGGTTTAATTGCCTTCGGAGCGTTAGTGAACCGGTTGGGTTTTTACGACAATCCGACAGCTTCATGCTCACATTTACTGAAACCAGCTTTACGGATGCCAGCTTTTAAAAATTTTTAATTGAATTCAAATTCTCAGCCTGCCCTGGTGGGATTTGAACTCCCGGTCTCTGGATAACTAGTCGAGATTTTAATGAGGCCGGGCCGGGGGTTCTGGGCCTCATGCTTGGAGCAGAGGATGAATTTTGAACTGACCCCAAAATCACCACCAGAAACTGTCCCACAGTTAAAGTTGAAGCCATAATTTTTATAACTATTTGAATTTTAAAAGTACTGACAATATGATATTTGTTTTAAGCCTCAGAAGATGTTTTCTAATAATAGCGAGGATCTTGTGTAAGAGGCAAGTGAGCACTTGTCTGCCTGAAAGTTCAGATCGCCCAGTCGGAGTGGACATGTCTTGTGACAGAAGTGGGTGGACCGGCTCCTGAGAGCAGGTTGTTACGTCTCACGGGGACAGTAAGAGAGAAACTGACAGTCAATTTACACTTTACAAAAGTGCATCCACTGCCAAGTGATGACAGAATGATGGACAGTTATGGAAAAGCCTCCAGCGTGGAGCGGGTCAACTTGCCCCCTCAACCCAAGGCTCGCCCCGCCCTCTTGACCCAAGGCACAATCTGCACGACAATCTGGAAAACTGCCCAGGTATGTCCTGTCTACAAAAGAACAAAAGAACATAAGAAATAGAAGCAGCAGTAGGCCATATGGACCCAAATGGAGCCTGCTCCGCCATTCAATGAGATCCCCAAACTCTTGATTCCCCTATAGTTCAAGAATCTGTCTATCTCAGCCTTGAATATATTCAATGACTCAGCTTCCACAGCTCTCTGGTAGAGAATTCCAAAGATTCACGACCCTCTGAAAGAAGAAATTCCTCCTCATCACCATCTCAAATGGGGCGACCCCTTATTCTGAAACTATGCACCCTAGTTCTAGATTCCCCTATGAGGGGAAACACCCTCTCAGCATCTACCCTGTCAAGTCCCCTCATTATCTTATATATTTCAATAAGATCACCTCTCATTCTTCTAAACTCCAATGAGTATAGGCCCAACCTGCTCAACCTTCCTTCATAAGTCAACCCCTTCATAGAAACATAGAAAATAGGTGCAGGAGCAGGCCATTCGGCCCTTCGAGCCTGCACCGCTATTCAATATGGCTGATCATGCAACTTCAGTACCCCACTCTCACCTTCTCTCCATAGCCCCCTGATCCCCTTAGCTGTAAGGGCCATATCTAACTCCCTCTTGAATATATCCAACGAACTGGACTCAACAACTTTCTGTGGTCGAGAATTCCACAGGTTCACCACTATTTGGGTGAAAAAGTTTCTCCTCATCTCGGTCCTATATGGCTTACCCCTTATCCTTAGACTGTGACCACTGATTCTGGACTTCTCCAACATCGGGAACATTCTTCCTGCACCTAACCTGTCCAGTCCCGTCATAATTTTATATGTTTCTATGGGATCCCCTCTCATTCTTCTAAATTCCAGTGAGTATAAGCCTAGCCGATCCAGTCTTTCTTCATATGTCAGTCCTGCCATCCCAGGAATTAGTCTGGTGAACCTTCGCTGCATTCCCTCAATAGCAAGAACGTTCTTCCTCAGATTAGGAGACCAAAACTGCACAGAATATCCAAGGCCCTGTACAACTGCAGTAAGACCTCGCTGCTCCTATTCTCAAATCCTCTCGCTATGAAGGCCAACATGCCATTGCTTTCTTTGTTGCCTGCTGCACCTGCATGCCTACCTTCAGTGACTGATGTACCATGTCACCCAAGTCTCTTTGCACCTCCCCTATTACTAATCTGTCATCATTCAGATAATAATCTGCCTTCCTGTTTTTGCCACCAAAGTGGATAACCTCACATTTATCCACATTATACTGCATCTGCCATGCATTTGCCCACTCACCGAACCTGTCCAAGTCCCCCTGCAGCCTCTTCGCATCCTCCTCACAGCTCGCACTGCCACCCAGCTTAGAGTCATCTGCAAACTTGGAGATATTACACTCAATTCCTTCATTAATGTATATTGTAAATAGTTGGGGTCCCAGCACTGAACCTTGCGGTACCCCACTAGTCACTGCCTGCCATTCTGAAAAGGACCCATTTATTCACACTCTTTGATTCCTGTCTGCCAACCAGTTCTCTATCCATGTCAATACATTACCCCCAATACCATGTGCTTTAATTTTGCACACCAATCTCTTGTGTGGGACCTTGTCAAAAGCCTTTTGAAAGTCCAAATACATCACATCCACTGATTCTCCCTTGTCCACTCTGCTAGTTACATCCTCAAAAAACTCTAGAAGATTTGTCAAGCATGATTTCCTTTTCATAAATCCATGCTGACTTGGACCGATCCTGTCACTGCTTTCAAATGCGCTGCTATTACATCTTTAATAATTGATTCCAACATTTTCCCCACCACCGATGCCAGGCTAACAGTTCTATAATTCTCTGTTTTCTCTCCCTCCTTTTCTAAAAAGTGGGGTTAAATTAGCTACCCTCCAATCCATAGGAACTGATCCAGAGTCCATGGAATTTTGGAAAATGACCACCAATGCATCTACTATTTCTACGGCCACTTCCTTAAGTACTCTGGGATGCTCTAAGACTATCAGGCCCTGGGGATTTAACGGCCTTCAGTCCCATCAGTTTCCCGAACACCATTTCCTGACTAATAAGGATTTCCCTCAGTTCCTCCTTCCCGCTAGACCCTCGGTCCCCTAGTATTTTCGGGAGGTTATTTGTGTCTTCCTTAGTGAAGACAGAACCAAAGTATTTGGTTCTCAAGAATCAACCCCGTGAATCTTCTCTGAACTGCCTCCAATGCAAATATATACCTCCTTAACTAAGGAGACCAAAACTGCACGCAGTACTCCAGGTGTGGTCTCACCAATGCCCTGTACAGTTGTAGCAGGATTTCTCTACTTTCATACTCTATCCCCCTTGCAATAAAGGCCAACATTCCATTTGCCTTCCGAATTACTTGCTGTACCTGCTTACTAAATTTTTGTGTTTCATACACAAGGACCACCAGATCACTCTATACCGCAGAATTTTGTAGTCTCTCCATTTAAATAATAATTTGCTTTTTTATTCTTAGAAACATAGAAACATAGAAAATAGGTGCAGGAGTAGGCCATTCAGCCCTTCTAGCCTGCACCGCCATTCAATGAGTTCATGGCTGAACATGAAACTTCAGTACCCTCTTCCTGCTTTCTCGCCATAACCCTTGATCCCCCGAGTAGTAAGGACTTCATCTAACTCCCTTTTGAATATATTTAGTGAATTGGCCTCAACTACTTTCTGTGGTAGAGAATTCCACAGGTTCACCACTCTCTGGGTGAAGAAGTTTCTCCTCATCTCGGTCCTAAATGGCTTACCCCTTATCCTCAGACTGTGACCCCTGGTTCTGGACTTCCCCAACATTGGGAACATTCTTTCTGCATCTAACCTGTCTAAACCCGTCAGAATTTTAAACGTTTCTATGAGATCCCCTCTCATTCTTCTGAACTCCAGTGAATACAAGCCCAGTTGATCCAATCTTTCTTGATAGGTCAGTCCCGCCATCCCGGGAATCAGTCTGGTGAACCTTCGCTGCACTCCCTCAATAGCAAGAATGTCCTTCCTCAAGTTAGGAGACCAAAACTGTACACAATACTCCAGGTGTGGCCTCACCAAGGCCCTGTACAACTGTAGCAACACCTCCCTGCCCTTGTACTCAAATCCCCTCGCTATGAAGGCCAACATGCCATTTGCTTTCTTAACCGCCTGCTGTACCTGCATGCCAACCTTCAATGACTGATGTACCATGACACCCAGGTCTCGTTGCACCTTCCCTTTTCCTAATCTGTCACCATTCAGATAATAGTCTGTCTCTCTGTTTTTACCACCAAAGTGGATAACCTCACATTTATCCACATTATACTTCATCTGCCATGCATTTCCCCACTCACCTAACCTATCCAAGTCACTCTGCAGCCTAATAGCATCCTCCTCGCAGCTCACACTGCCACCCAACTTAGTATCATCCGCAAATTTGGAGATACTGCATTTAATCCCCTCGTCTAAATCATTAATGTACAATGTAAACAGCTGGGGCCCCAGCACAGAACCTTGCGGCACTCCACTAGTCACTGCCTGCCATTCTGAAAAGTACCCGTTTACTCCTACTCTTTGCTTCCTGTCTGACAACCAGTTCTCAATCCACATCAGCACACTACCCCCAATCCCATGTGCTTTAACTTTGCACATTAATCTCTTGTGTGGGACCTTGTCGAAAGCCTTCTGAAAGTCCAAATATACCACATCAACTGGTTCTCCTTTGTCCACTTTACTGGAAACATCCTCAAAAAATTCCAGAAGATTTGTCAAGCATGATTTCCCTTTCACAAATCCATGCTGACTTGGACCTATCATGTCACCATTTTCCAGATGCACTGCTATGACATCCTTAATAATTGATTCCATCATTTTACCCACTACTGAGGTCAGGCTGACCGGTCTATAATTCCCTGTTTTCTCTCTCCCTCCTTTTTTAAAAAGTGGGGTTACATTGGCTACCCTCCACTCCATAGGAACTGATCCAGAGTCAATGGAATGTTGGAAAATGACTGTCAATGCATCCGCTATTTCCAAGGCCACCTCCTTAAGTACTCTAGGATGCAATCTATCAGGCCCTGGGGATTTATCGGCCTTCAATCCCATCAATTTCCCCAACACAATTTCCCGACTAATAAAGATTTCCCTCAGTTCCCCCTCCTTACTAGACCCTCTGACCCCTTTTATATCCGGAAGGTTGTTTGTATCCTCCTTAGTGAATACCGAACCAAAGTACTTGTTCAATTGGTCCGCCATTTCTTTGTTCCCCGTTATGACTTCCCCTGATTCTGACTGCAGTGGACCTACGTTTGTCTTCACCAACCTTTTTCTCTTTACATACCTATAGAAACTTTTGCAATCCGCCTTAATGTTCCCTGCAAGCTTCTTCTCGTACTCCATTTTCCCTGTCCTAATCAAACCCTTTGTCCTCCTCTGCTGAGTTCTAAATTTCTCCCAGTCCCCAGGTTCGCTGCTATTTCTGGCCAATTTGTATGCCACTTCCTTGGCTTTAATACTATCCCTGATTTCCCTAGATAGCCACGGTTGAGCCACCTTCCCCTTTTTATTTTTACGCCAGACAGGAATGTACAATTGTTGTACTTCATCCATGCGGTCTCTAAATGTCTGCCATTGCCCATCCACAGTCAACCCCCTAAGTATCATTCGCCAATCTATCCTAGCCAATTCACGCCTCATACCTTCAAAGTTACCCTTCTTTAAGTTCTGGACCATGGTCTCTGAAATTACTGTTTCATTCTCCATCCTAATGCAGAATTCCACCATATTATGGTCACTCTTCCCCAAGGGGCCTCGCACAATGAGATTGCTAATTAATCCTCTCTCATTACACAACACCCAGTCTAAGATGGCCTCCCCCCTAGTTGGTTCCTCAACATATTGGTCTAGAAAACCATCCCTTATGCACTCCAGGAAATCCTCCTCCACAGTATTGCTTCCAGTTTGGCTAGCCCAATCTATGTGCATATTAAAGTCACCCATTATAACTGCTACACCTTTATTGCATGCACCCCTAAATTCCTGTTTGATGCCCTCCCCAACATCCCTATTACTGTTTGGAGGTCTGTACACAACTCCTACTAACGTTTTTTGCCCTTTGGTGTTCTGCAGCTCTACCCATATAGATTCCACATCATCCAAGCTAATGTCTTTCCTAACTATTGCATTAATCTCCTCTTTAACCAGCAATGCTACCCCACCTCCTTTTCCTTTTATTCTATCCTTCCTGAATGTGGATAACTTCACATTTTCCCACATTATTCTCCATTTGCCAAATATTTGTCCACTCACTTAACCTATCTATAACCCTTTGCAGATTTTTTGTGTCCTCTTCACAACTTGCTTTCCCACCTATCTTTGTATCAACAGTAAATTTGGTTACATTACACTTGGTCCCTTCATCCAAGTCATTAATATAGATTGTAAATAGTTGAGGCCCCATCACTCATGGTACCCCACTAGTTACAGTTTGCCAACCTGAAAATGATCCATTTATCCCAACTCTCTATTTTCTATCAGTTAGCCAATCCTCTATCCATGCTAATATATTACCTCAAACATTATCAGCTCTTATCTTGTGCAGTAACCTTTTATGTGGCATCTTATCGAATGCCTTTTGAAAATTGAAATACACTATATCTAATATTTCCCCTGTATCCACCCTGCTCGTTGCATCCTCAAAGAACTCTAATAAATTTGTCAAACATGATTTCCCTTTCATAAAACCGTGTTTGCTTGATAGATTGTATTATGATTTTCTAAATGTTCTACTATTACTTCCTTATTAATGGATTCCAGCATTTTCCCAATGACAGACATTAGGCTAACTGGCCTATAGTTTCCTGCTTTCTGTCTCCCTCCTTTTTTAAATAGGCGTGTTACATTTGCGGTTTTCCAATCCACTGGGACCTTTCCAGAATCTAAGGAATTTTGAAAGATTACAACCAAAGCATCCACTATCTCTGCAGCCATTTCTTTTAAAACCCTAGGATGCAGGCCATCAGGTCCAGGGGACTTGTCCATCTTTAGTCCCATTAGTTTGCCTAGTACTTCTCCTCTAGTGATAATGATTGTTTTAATTTCCTCCCTCCCTTTTGCCCCGTGATTTTCTGCTATTATTGGGATGCTTTTAGTGTCTTCTACAGTGAAGACAGATACAAAATAATTGTTCAAAATCTCTGCCATTTCCCTGTTCCCCATTATTAATTCCCCAGTCTCATCCTCCAATGGACCAACATTTGCTTTAGCCACCCTCTTACATTTTATATACTTGTAGAAGCTTATACTATCTGATTTTATATTTCTTGCTAGTTTACTTTCAATCTATTTTCTCCCTCTATTATTTTTTTATTCATCCTTTGTTGATTTCTAAAATATTCCCAATCTTCTAGCCTACCACTAATCTTTGCTTTATCTTTCAATTTGATACCATCCTTAACTTCCTTAGTTGGCCCTGGATGGTTCATCTTTCTCGTAGAGTCTTTGTTTCTCAATGGAATAAATCTTTGTTGAGAATTATGAAATATCTCCTTAAATGTCTGCCACTGCTTATCTACAGTCTGACCTTTTAACCTATTTTCCCAGTCCACTTTAGCCAACTCTGCCTTCATACCTTTGTAATTGCCTTCACTTAAGTTTAAGACACTAGTTTCAGACTCAGGTTTCTCGCTCTCAAATTGAATGTGAAATTCTATCATGCTATGATCACTCCTCCCCAGAGGATCCTTTACTATGAGATCATTAATGAATCCTGTCTCATTACACATTACTAGATCAAAAATAGTCTGCTCCCTGGTTGGTTTCACAACATATTGTACTAATGAACTTGTCCTCAAGGCTACCTTTGCCAATTTGATTTGTCCAATCTATATGAAGATTAAAGTTGCCCACGGTTATTGCTGTACCTCTCTTACAAGCCCCCATTATTTCTTGATTTATACTCTGTCCTACAGTGTGGCTACTGTTACGGGGCCTATAGACAATTCCCACCAGTGATCTCTTTCCCTTGCTATTCCTTATCTCCACTCAAACTGATTCTATATCTTGAACTTCCGAGCAAAAATAATTTTTTACTACTGTACTTTATTAACAGAGCACCCCCACCACCTTTTCCTTTCTGCCTATCCTTTCAAAATGTCAAGTATTCCTGAATATTCAGTTCCCAGCTTTGGTCACCTTGCAACCACGTCTCTCTAATGGCTATCAGATCATACCCATTTAATTCTATTTGTGCCATCAATCCATCTATCTTGTTACGAATACTGCATGAATTCAGATAAAGAGCCTTTAATTTTATCTTTTTACCATTACCATTTTCCCCTACTCTGACCCTATTTGCTGGTGCACTCTTGTGCTTGTACGCTCTGTCCCTTCCTATCACACTCTGGTTATCATTACCCATATTGCTACCCTGCTCTATTGCCTTGTGTTTTCTCTTTAACTTTCTAAATTTCCCCTCACCTCCCCCCCACCCCCCGCCCCGCCCCCAATCTTTTAGTTTGAAGCCCTATCTGTAGCCCTAGTTATTCGATTCACCAGGACGCTGGTCCCAGCCTGGTTTAAGTCCCGTCCTGACAGAACAGCTCCCTATTACCCCAGTACTGGTGCCAGTGCCCCATGAATTGAAACCCCTTCTTCCCACACCACTCTTTGAGCCACAAATTTAACTCTCTGATCTGCTTGACCCTATGCCAATTTGCACTTGGCTCAGGTAGTAATCCAGAGATTATTATCCTTGAGGTTCTGCTTATTAATTTAGACCCTAACTCCTCAAACTCCCTCAGCAGGCCTCATTCTTAGTTCTACCTGTGACTTTGGTTCCTATGTGGACCATGACAACTGGATCCTTCCCCTCTCACTCCAGGTTCTTCTCCAGCCGCTAGGAGATATCCTTAACCCTGACACCAGGCAGGCAACACAGCCTCTGGAACTCCCTGTCACAGCTGCAGAGAACAGTATCTATCTCCTATAAAAGCAGGACAAATCTAATCCAGCCAATTAACGCCCCATCATACTCAGTTTGGGTTTCGCCAGGACCACTCGGCTCCAGACCTTATTACAGCCTTGGTCCAAACATGGACAAAAGAGCTGAATTCCAGAGATGAGGTGAGAGTGACTGCCCTTGACATCAAGACAACATTCAACCGTGTGTGGCATCAAGGAGTCAGTCGGGATCCCATGACCCGAGCATCCCTGGGGTGGTGAGGCAGAGCACTGCATTACCAGCTTCCTGCATCCGTTTCCTGCATTTACGCTCATGGGATGCCGAGACACAAGGCTGGTCCTGGGACCTTCCTCACAACAGAGGGTGAGGGACCAGCAGCTCCGGGGTAAATGGCCTTGTTGTTTCGCGATCCCATCAGAACTTCCCACCTCGATCCTTCTCCAGCTGTGTTCCTGTTGTTGAGGCAAGGAGACAGGGGGCTTGCATGGGGTCCTGGGCCAGCCCAATCGTCTGGGCCACTAATGGCCAATATGGTGGATGGGATAGCAGCTCCCTAGGGAGCTCTCCCTGAACAAACCTTCCTCTGACCATCTGCCGCCATAGAAACATACATAGAAACATAGAAAATAGGTGCAGGAGTAGGCTATTCGGCCCTTCTAGCCTACACCGCCATTCAATGAGTTCATGGCTGAACATTCAACTTCAGTACCCCATTCCTGCTTTCTCGCCATACCCCTTGATCCCCCGAGTAGTAAGGACCTCATCTAACTCCTTTTTGAATATATTTAGTGAATTGGCCTCAACAACTTTCTGTGGTAGAGAATTCCACAGGTTCACCACTCTCTGGGTGAAGAAGTTCCTCCGCATCTCGGTCCTAAATGGCTTACCCCTTATCCTTAGACTGTGACCTCTGGTTCTGGACTTCCCCAACATTGGGAACATTCTTCCTGCATCTAACCTGTCTAACCCCGTCAGAATTTTAAATGTTTCTATGAGGTCCCCTCTCATTCTTCTGAACTCCAGTGAATACAAGCCCAGTTGATCCAGTCTTTCTTGATAGGTCAGTCCCGCCATCCCGGGAATCAGTCTGGTGAACCTTCGCTGCACTCCCTCAATAGCAAGAATGTCCTTCCTCAGGTTAGGAGACCAAAACTGTACACAATACTCCAGGTGTGGCCTCACCAATGCCCTGTACAACTGTAGCAACACCTCCCTGCCCCTGTACTCAAATCCCCTTGCTATGAAAGCCAACATGCCATTTGCTTTCTTAACCGCCTGCTGTACCTGCATGCCAACCTTCAATGACTGATGTACCACGACACCCAGGTCTCATTGCACCTTCCCTTTTCCTAATCTGTCACCATTCAGATAATAGTCTGTCTCTCTGTTTCTACCACCAAAGTGGATAACCTCACATTTATCCACATTATACTTCATCTGCCATGCATTTGCCCACTCACCTAACCTATCCAAGTCGCTCTGCAGCCTCACAGCATCCTCCTCGCAGCTCACACTGCCACCCAACTTAGTGTCATCCGCAAATTTGGAGATACTACATTTAATCCCCTCGTCTAAATCATTAATGTACAGTGTAAACAGCTGGGGCCCCAGCACAGAACCTTGCGGTACCCCACTAGTCACTGCCTGCCATTCTCCCACCTCTCTCTCCCTCTAATCTCCCCCCCCCCCCCACCCCACTGTCTAAGCCCCCCTTGGCCCTAATCCTGACCTCCCCAAAATACTCTACCTACCCCTTAAACCATGTTACAAGTGCTACAAAGGCCCACTGCCCATCCCCTAACTGTGGCCTACCTTCCATGTCGATCTCCTCGCGACCAGCACAAAACAGGTTTGGGTCTACCTCACACGTGAGCCTTCCCTCCGAGCCTCCACCCATCGGCGACGACCGGGCCACCCTCCAACCAGCAGCGACTAGGCCCCTCCTCCTCCATCGACAACCGGGCCCCTCCTCCTCCTGCGGTTACTGGGCCTCTACTCTTCCATCGACGCCTGGGCTGCTACTCCTCCTGCAGTGGCCAGGCTCCTTCTCCATCGATGCCCGGGCCTCTACTCCTCCATCGACGACCGGACCCCTTCTCCTCCATCAATGACTGAACTGCTTCTCCTCCATCGACGACTGGGTCTCTTCTCCTCCCCTACACGGCGAGCACAATAGCTGTGACCACTCTGACCTCTCCTCCTTCCACTCTGAACACCCTGACCACCACCCCATAAAATGGACCTCTGACCTTCCCAATGTCTGCCCCCAGCCAAACCTTGGATCACCTACCATCTCAACGAAGGGCGCTACTCAGTGCTGAGTTTACAGCCCGCATCTCGCCGTAGGCAGCTAGGCCCATACAGTAGTGCCTGGTCTCCAGTTATCTTGGACCCCCTTGCCACTGGACCAAGACCTTGCTCAGCTAAGCCCGTGTGGTAGCTGCTGTGCAACGGCCACCCCACGTTAAAAGAACTCACACCGGCATCTTCCACCCTTCAATATAAAGTTCGGGACCTAGAACGTCAGGACCCTCATGGACGACTCAAACACCGACAGGCCGGAACGTCGCACCGCCATAGTTACCCGGGAACTTAGACACTCCGATGTCGACATTGCCGCCCAAATCGAGACCCGGTGGGCAGGGGAAGGCCAGCTTAAAGAACAAGATGGAGGTTACACCTTCTTCTGGAATGGCGAACCAGAGGAAGAACACCACCTCCACGGAGTGGGTTTCGCTATCAAGAACGAGCTGGTCAAGCACCTCAGAGACTCCCCCTGCAGGATCAACGAATGTCTCATGACTCTCCGACTCACCCTATCCCGGAACCAGTGCGCCACAGTCATCACTGCGTACCCTGCAACACTCGATGCAACAGATGAGATCAAAGAGGGTTTGCCTCAAGAAATCCCTATCCCGCGTTCCTACGGACTGCAAACTGATCATCCTCAGCGACTTCAACGCCAGGGTTGGCAAGGACATAACCCTCTGGGGAGGTGTGATTGGCAGAGAGGGGGTAGGGAAAACCAATTCCAGCGGTACCCTGCTCCTGACAAATTGCCTAGAGCACGACTTTGCCATCACCAAAATCTTGAGGGACAAATACAAGGCATCATGGCAACACCCTTGCTCCAAACACTGGCACCTGCTCGACTATGTCATCGTCCGAGCCAGGGATCCCAAAGATGTGCACATCACCCGCGCCGTGACAGGAGCTGACCACTGCTGGACGGACCACCACCTAATCCGATCCATCATCAACATTAATGGAATCCCAAAGCGGTGATGGCAGCAGAAGCAGTGCCACAAAAAAGTCAATGCCAGGGCACTCAAAGACCTAGCTAAGAGAGCCCTATACAGCCAGCACCTCACTGATAACCTGGCATCCCTTGATGACCCTGAGACGCAGAATGCCCACAGCGCTTACTCTGTCCTCCAGGCCTCCATAACCAATGCTTGCAAAGAGATGCTCGGTTACTCAACCAGGAATACCAGGACTGGTTTGATAAGAATGATCAGGAGATCCAAGAGCTAATAAATCGCATGTGCAGGGCATTTTTGAGCCTTAAACAACAACCCAACTCGGGAGCAGCAAAACAGCATTACAGACAGCTTAAGGCCGAGGTCCAACAAAAAACTCGAGACCCAAGAATAGATGGTGGATGGAGAAAGCACAGGAGATTAAGCAGTTGGCCGACAGCCATGATGTGCGAAGATTCTTCACCGCAGTCAAGGCTACCTACGGCCCAAACACCCAAGGTCCCACCTCACTGCTCGCCAAGAATGGGGAGACACTAATCAAGGACACTGAGGCAGTCAGGACCCACTGGAAGGAGCACTTCGAAGATCTCCTTAATCGAGACTCTGCCTTTGACTCGAGTGTCCTTGACTCTATCCCACAGCATGCTACCTGCCACCATCTTAACAAAACCCCAGCCCTGCACGAGGTAGAAAAGGCCATCCACCAGCTTAAGAACAACAAGGCAACGGGAGCGGATAGAATCCCCGCTGAGGCACTGAAGTATGGCGGAGAGGCACTGTTGGCGCGAATACACCTCATCTCTCTCATCTGGAAGGAGGAGAACATACTGGGAGATCTCAGCGATGCAGTGATCGTGACCATCTTTAAAAATGGGGACAAGTCCGACTACAGCAACTACAGAGGAAACTCCCTGTTATCAGCCACTGGGAAAGTCATTGCCAGAATCCTCCTCAACTGTCTTCTCCCTGTGGCTGAGGAGCTCCTCCCGGAGTCACAGTGCGGATTTCGTCCCCTCTGGGGCACAACAGACATGATTTTAACAGCGCGACAGCTGCAAGAAAAATGCAGGAAACAGCACCAACCCTTGTACATGGCCTTCTTTAACCTTCCAAAGGCCTTTGACACTGCCAACCGCGAGGGTCTATGGAGCATCCTCCTCCATTTCGGCTACCCCCAAAAGTTCATCACCATCCTCCGCCTGCTCCACGATGACATGCAGGCCGTGATCCTGACTAACTGATCCACCACAGACCCAATCCACGTCCGGCCCGGTGTCAAGCAGGGCTGCGTCATCGCGCCAACCCTCTTCTCAATCTTCCTCGCTGAAATGATCCACCTCACACTCAACAAGCGCCTCGCTGGAGTGGAACTAAACTACAGAACCAGTGGGAACCTGTTCAGCCTTTGTCATCTCCAGGCCAGATCCAAGACTGTCCCAACCTCTGTCGTCGAGCTACATTACACGGACAACGCTTGCATCTGCGCACATTCAGAGACTGAACTCCAAGTGATAGTCAACATCTTCACTGAGGCATATGAAAGCATGGGCCTTACACTAAACATCTGTAAGACACAGGTCCTCCACCAGCCTGACCCCGCCACACAGTACTGTCCCCCAGTCATCAAGATCCACGGTGCGGCCCTGGACAACGTAGACCACTTTCCTACCTCGGGAGCCTCTTATCAACAAGGGTAGACATTGACAATGAGATTCAACACCATCTCCAGTGCGCCAGTGCAGCCTTCGGCTGCCTGAGGAAAAGAGTGTTCAAAGATCAGGCCCTCAAATCTGCCACCAAACTCATGGTCTACAGGACTGTAGTGATACCCGCCCTCCTGTCTGGCTCAGAGACGTGGACCATATATAGTAGACACCTCAAATCGCTGGAGAAATACTACCAACAATGTCTCCACAAGATCCTGCAAATCCCCTGGGAGGACAGACGCACCAACGTTAGCGTCCTCGACCAGGCCGACATCCCCAGCATCGAAGCACTGACCACACTCGACCAGCTCCGCTGGGCGGACCACATTGTTCACATGCCCGACACAAGACTCCCAAAGCAAGTGCTCTACTCGGAACTCCTGCATGGCAAGTGAGCCTAAGGTGGGCAGAGGAAGCATTTCAAGGACACCCTCAAAGCCTCCTTGATAAAATGCAACATCCCCACCGACACCTGGGAGTCCCTGGCCAAAGACCGCCCTAAGTGGAAGAAGTGCATCCAGGAGGACACTGAGCACCTCGAGTCTCATCGCTGAGAGCATGCAGAAATCAAGCGCAGGCAGCGGAAGGAGTGTACGGCAAACCAATCCCACCCACCCTTTCCCTCAACGACTGTCTGTCCCACCTGTGACAGAGTCTGTAATTCCCGTATTGGACTGTTCAGTCACCTAAGAACTCATTTTTAGCGTGGAAGCAAGTCTTCCTCAATTCCGAGGGACTGCCTATGATGATGATGCACAGGGAGGTATTGATGAGTGTAAGGGACTCCCAGTGTATTGGGACACCCTGGTGCTCCGGAGGACCATTGGCTCCATTATTGCTGCTGTTTCTCTGTGGTTCTTAGAGCTGGCGTTTTTATTTTGGAGAATGGCCCCAGATGAGGTGGAGGACTCCATGTGTGGAAAATCATGGACATATCTGTGACATACTGTAGCTGAATCAGGAAGTTATGATTAGGTGCCATCAAACGTGGGATTTAAAAGCTGTAAATTGGAAGATAAAGGAAAAAGTGAGACAATCAGGAATTGAGAGATATGCGCCGATAAGGGAAACGGACTCTGTGCAGAGACAATGCCACTGATCTGTGCGCAGGTCATGATTTTGCAGTCAAGAAACATCTGGCTGAAGAGTTGAAGAGGCTCACAGAGAGGAGTTGTGTCTGTCCGACGCCAGGAGTGAGTCCCACACCTCTGAGCGGGCACCTGACTTCCTACCTTCAGCGTCAAATACTAACACAAGGAGGGTCACAGAGCCCAAACGTTAACTCTGTTTCTCTCCACAGATGCTGCCTGACCCGCTGAGATTTGCAGCATTGTCTGTTTTAACACAATGAGGACTGTAATTGCACACGGATCTTTCCTCATTGCCCCGGGGCAGAGTGCTGCTCTGACAACCGTTGCCACAGCCCGCAGAGTAAATCATTTTCAAACTGCAAGGCATATATTTACATATTGTTACACATTGTAACTTAACTCTTAGCCTTCCACTTTCTGCCCAGCTCTACTTTGCCATTCAGGACCTGTGTAACCACTCTACACATTTTGACAGTGATCTTCGTCCTCCTCCAGTTTACTGAAAAAATCTTTCTAAAAAGCACTTTAAAAAAGCCATTTAAAAAAGGCACTCTCCTGTTAACCTCCAACATGAAGATGAGTCAATTATCAATAATTACCTCCATTTTCCTGACAGAAATTATAGCTGAAACGGAGCACATGCTTTAATGAAAAGCCTTTTATGCTTCTCAAAATCTGAATGCATTTACGTGATGAGAAAAAAAAAATTATGCGGACGCTAATTTTTTTCGACAAATAAATAGGTTTCTCTCCCTCTCCTCAAATATTGGCACATTAGCTCTCGGAACTTGGCTGCTGTAATCCGGGCTTCTCTCTACACTCTGCGTTTTGAAACAATTATTTAACAAATCCCCTCATTTTTTTTTCAATTCTTTCAACTTCACAAAAGAAACTTCAAGTTTTCACTTCGTCTACATCAAGGTAAAATAATCTGAGATATTTATGAGTATTTCTGTGAGAGATTACCAATTGTTGGTATTGGCAGCAGACTGAGATCAGTGCAGGTGTGTGTATTGGAGCCGACACTGGCAGCAGGCCAGTGTACATCAAGTGCGCAAACCTTGTCTGGATCTCGACTGCCGTTTGAGTAAAGAATTTGAAAATCACCTCATTTTATTGGCTTGTGAATTGTTGCTTTTCTCGGGAGCCCGATTAATATTGGGACGTCTCAGCGGGGAGATGGAACATGTATCAGTGAGCTGTGACTCTGCAGGTCGCGCTGATTGTTAGTGTCGGGACAGGTTAAAGTGTCGGGAAAGGTATCGCTCCATGAGGTCTGGGCAACGATCGAAGCAGGGCAACCCCCTCACCCTCACCCCTCATCCTTCACCCTCACCCTCCTCCTCCACCCTCCCCCTCCTCCCTCACTCCTCACCCTCCCCCCTTACCGTCACCCCTCATCCTCCACCCTCTCCCTCACCCTCATCCCTCATCCTTCACCCTCACTCCTCACCCTCCCCCTCACTCCTCACCCTCCCCCTTACCCCCACCCCTCATCCTTCACCCTCACCCTCCTCCTCCACCCTCCCCCTCTCACTCACCCTCATCCCTCATCCTTCACCATCACCCTCCTCCTCCACCCTCCCCCTCATCCTCACCCCTCATCCTTCACCCTCACTCCTCACCCCTCATCCTTCACCCTCACCCTCCTCCTCCACCCTCCCCTCCTCACTCACCCTCATCCTCACCCCTCATCCTCACCCCTCATCCTTCACCCTCACTCCTCACCCTCCTCCCTCACCCTCACCCCTCATCCTTCACCATCACTCCTCCCCCTCCTCCCTCCCCTCACCCATCCCCTTTCCCCTCTCCCACACCCTCCCCTTCCCCCTCACCCTCCTCATACCCTCACCCTACCCTCACCCTTCCCCTCCCCCTCCCTCTCCCCTCCCCCTCCCCTACCCTTCCCCTCACACTCACTCCTCCCCTCCTCCCTCACCCCTCACCCTCCCCTTGCCCTCTCACTCTCACCCTCACCCGCCCCTCCTACCTCCCACCCTCACCCTCATCCACCCCTTCTCCTCACCTTCACCCTCCCCTTCCCCATCCCCCTCCCCAGCGCCCTCACTATCCCCCCTCCCCCTCAGTCTCCCCCTCTCCTCCCTCCCTCCCCGTTCCCCCTTCCCCCTCATCCTCCCTCCCTCATCCTCTCCCCCTCACCCCTCCCGCCCCCCCTCATCCTCCCCATGCCCCCTCCCCATCCCCTCTCCCCCTCCCTCCCCCACCGTGCCCCCTCCCCCCCCCCACGCTGGTGGTCTCTCCCAGTGTTATAAACTTTAAATCAAACCACTAACTAATTGAAATTAGAAATGGAATGCCGATGGTACATTTTCTTTAATTAGCAGCACTTGTAAATGAAACTGATACAATTTGTTGATAATTCCATCGAAGAAAACAGAAACTCTGGCGGTTGATACCGAGCCAGCGGCACAGGAAGAGCCAATGGTCGATCGGCGTGAGCCAGCTGAGCTCACACTCCAAGTGTGTCGCGACACGGTTCAAGGTCTGAGCCAAACCACAGGAGACAGTGAAGCGCCTCTCATATTAATGCAGACATTCTGTTTAATATTCTTCCTTTCTCTCTCTAGATGTTTAAAGGCAGGACCCTGATCTGTATGTCTCTGATCCTTTGCGGCTTAGCGACCGAATGTTTTGGATTAGTTATCATGGTAATTATATTTATTCATTAATGGCGTACTAATGGGACTGAATTTGAGTCAGTGCTTGGGGTGGGATTGAAGTAAGCCACAGATCTGAGAATCATCTTCCTCTGCGGCTGTTTAATATCAGTTCAAACAGACCCGCTGAAAGCAATAGATGAGAATGTTTGGAAATCTTTTCTCCCTCTGTCCTCAGTGTCGGCCCCCGGTCAGGTGTCGAGACAACCAGAGCCGGGTGTGTGACTCCCCAAATACTCCGGCACGCATCCCCATTTTCATTATCCCACACCTTCCCAGGCTGCCTCCATTGTTGTTTTTTTATCATGTGGGATCCTCACTGTGGGAGTAAAGATCTGTGCTCACTCACTCCCAAAAACGGATGTGTTATGTGCCCTCTGGAGGTGATCACTCTGTGCAGGTTCTCTTCAGTGTAGAGCTGATGTCTCTCTGCACTCCCAACACATTGGCTCTGATTCTGCTCCTCAGCCTAGATCTTATGTTTCTATCAAAGTGGTAAGGGGTCACTCCGTACAATAGATCTCCTGTCACCGTACCCCCTCCCCTGCTCACCCTACACCCCTCGTCCTTCCTCCCTCCCCCTCCCCTCCTCACCCTCCCCACCTCACCCTACCCCCTATGCTGCTGCAGCTGAACAGATTCAATTCATTAATGGTGGAAAATGATTTCTCTTAGAAAACAAAACAAAGAGAAACGTTAACCTGTAAAACCTATTTTTCAGCCTAAAGACAAGAGAGGCTGGACATTGAACAGCGCGGGATACCTATTGGGCCCACGTGAGTAACATGGTCAGTGCCTCGGGGCAATCACCCGAAACATTGTGTGGGTCAGGCAGGACCCAGCACAATCTGCGGCCTTAGACCTCAAAGCAAGAAACAAAGAGAAAACTTGTATTTATTGTGTCCTCAGAACATGTCAAACCATTTCAGGCAATGAACTCACTGTGATGTTTTATCAGGGAGGGAGATTCAGCAGATGTTCAAAGAGCAGAGAGGAGAATGTCCAGACAATCGGATAGTTGTGGTTTTCAGGATCGGAAAACCAGGAGAGTATTCTGCCCTTTAACTGGTGCGATGCAGAGAGGGTTGTGGATCATTGGATATATTCAAGAGGGAGTTAGATATGGCCCTTGCGGCTAAAGGGATCAAGGGGTATGGAGAGAAAGCAGGAACGGGGTACTGAAGGAATGATCAGCCATGATCTTATTGAATGGCGGTGCAGGCTCCAAGGACCGAATGGCCTACTCCTGCACCTATTTTCTATATTTCTATGTAAAACCGCCTGTCCGACAATGCAGCACCCCCTCAGCCGCTGCCTGGTAATGTGCTGAGCACAGGACACTGAGCCAGGGGTGGGAGTGCTGCCACAAAACACAAAACACTACAGGTGCTGGAAATCTGAAATATAAACAGACAATGCTGGAACCACCCAGCGAGCAGGGCAGTGGAGAGACAGGCAGAGTTCACGTTTCAGGCCGATGACCCCAAGGCTGGCCATTGTATGATTGAGAGTGTGGGAGGGCTGAGTTAGTGCTCAGTGTGTCCTGTTCGAGGTGATTATTAAAAGTTAATCCCTTGTTTTGAAAGTTTGAAGATGTGTTTGGAATACCCTCCCTTTGACGAGCCAGATTTTGTTCTGTCCCTTTAGGTGTTGCAGTTAGGAGTAGGGTTGGTGCACACAGGCTGGCTCTGTCCCCGAAGCGCGCACAGTAAGGAGCACGATTGAATGTACACAGGACTGCCACTGCATTGCAATTGAGGTGTCGCTTCCCTCCACTGTGCCGTGTCCCTTGCACTGGCACATCGTCTCAGTCTGATCGCTTACACAGGATGCTTTCGGAAAACCATTTCCAAAAGATCTTACAATTGCCACAGGATTAGAAAGGAATTCGTTCCCAAAAGTTAATGGCCTCGATTTTACCCCCCCGGCCTGCGGAAATCCGGTCCTGGGGGGAGAAGGTGTTGGGGGTTCATCCCACCATCTGACCAACGGCAGCTTTAAATGACGGATGGCCTCTCCCTCCCGTATCCTGGGGAGGGGCGGGGCTAACTGTGCTGGGAAGGGGTGGGGCTAACTGTGCTGGGGAGGGGCGGGGCTAACCGTGCTGGGAAGGGGCGGGGCTAACTGCTGGGAAGGGGCGGGGCTAACTGTGCTGGGGAGGGGCGGGGCTAACTGCTGGGAAGGGGTGGGGCTAACTGCTGGGGAGGGGCGGGGCTAACTACTGGGGCGGGGCAGGGCTAACTGTGCTGGGAAGGGGTGGGGCTAACTGTGCTGGGGAGGGGCGCGGCTAACTGCTGGGGCGGGGGCGGGGCTAACCGTGCTGGGAAGGGGCGGGGCTAACTGCTGGGAAGGGGCGGGGCTAACTGTGCTGGGGCGGGGCTAACTGCTGGGAAGGGGTGGGGCTAACTGCTGGGGAGGGGCGGGGCTAACTACTGGGGCGGGGCAGGGCTAACTGTGCTGGGAAGGGGCGGGGCTAACTGCTGCGAAGGGGCGGGGCTAACTGCTGGGGCGGGGCGGGGCTAACTGCTGGGAAGGGGTGTAGGAAGTGTGGTGCATTATTGTGGTGATCTTAACTGCTTATATCCTCCTTTCAGATGCTGCGAATGGTCACAGGTCCCTGAATGACGAGGGGGGGCTCGTGGGGAAGCGAGATACCTTCGATGACAATTATAATTCAGTTGGAGCAAGTTTCAGTAAGAATCGTTTGATCATATTGTGACTGTGCCTTCGTCATGTATAATATACTGTGGATCATCACATCTATTGCTGTAACCCCCAGGGTAGGCACCAGCAGTGAATACAGGGGTAGGGCGGGGATCAGAGGGGAGACCCGCCTGCGTGGGAGACAGAGACTCCCTGTGGTGGGGGAGGGGCAAGGGGCCCCATGTGTGTGTGGGGGAGGGGACCCTGTGTGTTGTGTATGGAGAAAGAGTCAGACTGAACACTGTGAGCTCAAAGTAAAGTG